>NC_092376.1:84198732-84393732 GCF_030028105.1 Mobula birostris | reverse complement strand
CACCAATTCCCTTTCTGTTCCTTACTATCCCCTTTCTGGTGAGCCTTTGCTGTAATCATCTCAGACAGTTACACTCCTCTAACAGTTCCTTACTGTGCTTGGCCCCTCCCCTTGGGACCTCCTGACATGATTCCTACACATCGGCCAGTCTCTCCTCCCTGCTAACAGGGCTGCTGTCTCCCTATGGGCCACACATTTTCACTGTCTCTGACTTGTCCATGTTATTTCTCCTTTTCCTCAGTCTATGATCACACCTGCCTTACACAGTGTGTCTGCTCCCAGGATAGTACCTTCATTGTTTGGCCACACTCAAAAATCCACAGGTAGCTGCACTCCCTCAATCTCAAGGACCTGGGATTGACTCTTTCCACCCTCATTGTTTCACTACCTGCACTGGTAATGTAAATCGCCTCTCTAGTCGTGGGTAAAGGTAGATCACTTATCAATACCGACAACCCCGTGTCCACTAACATTTCATATTGTTGGCCCCCTAATAAACCCATTGTGTTATCTGTGGATGACCACCACTGTCAACAAAGGCTGCTGTCAAACGTTTGTCTGACCTCATCAGCTCTATAATCTGGTCTGCAGACAAATCAGAAAGCTGTTGTGGATTCTGGCAGCTTCTCTAGGAAGAGGTGCAGTCGACGTTTCAGGCCGAGACCCTTTGTCAGGACTCCTGACGAAGGGTCTTGGCCTGAAACGTCGACTGCACCTCTTCCTAGAGATGCTGCCTGGCCTGCTGCATTCACCAGCAACTTTTATGTGTGTTGCTTGAATTTCCAGCATCTGCAGAATTCCTGTTGTTTGTTGTGGATTCTGCCTGCTTTGGTGAGTGATTCTCACAACTTCCTCTCTTTTCAGAGCACTGCCTTCAACCATGGCCTAAGAAGCCACGGTTGTAATAAATCATCTCCTTTACCCTCCCACATCTATTCCAACAGTTCCTTGTTATGTGTCCCAGCTGCTGGCACACAAAGCAAGTTCCTTGTGATGTCACAGCAGATACATTCAGTTTAGTCACTTTACAACTTCCACTCCCTCTCCTCCGATCTACCTCACTGGCCCATGACACTGTTGCTGAGCAGCTGGATCCCACTGCTATCCCTAAATCTAAAACTTCCTGGTGGACTCTCAGGCCTTCATTCAGCATTTTCAGGAAGACTGGGTCGTCCCTCCCTGGGTTATGCAACCCTGAATACTTCTCATACGCTCAGTATTTATGTTCTGCATAATCTATGGCAGGCTCATCAGCGCTCTGGATCACTGACATCATAGTTCCCCAGTTACTCATCCCCCCTCCCAGTTGCTGCCTTACTTCCCCTTTAAAGAAGCAACATCATTCTTCATTGCTGGCATTCCCTGTAGTTGCCCATGTACCATCCTGCAATCCCTGGGCCATACTGTCCCACATATCCCTCGGGCACTTCGATTTTACAATGCATATATATCTTTGGGGTGCATCTGGTGAATTTCAGCCATTTTCTCGAGCTTGTGCCAGAATTCTGCATTCCTGCTGGCGGCCTTAAGTGAGGGCAGCTCTGACCAAATGCTCTGCTTCTCCTCGGGGGTGAAGGGTTTATGGATGGTTGTAATCAAAGTCAAGGGCTGGCTCGGGTCATCAGGGTTCTAGACCTGATGTTGCTTGACCTCCATAGGTGCCATCCTAACAGATATATCTGGGTAAAACCTCTCCTTGAAATATCTCCATACTAATTCCCACACTATGCAAAACTTAAATGATGGACGCAAATTAAAGAGCACACACTTAAAACCGTAGAGTATGTAATCTGCAATCTGCCACTTATGTGCATCTGAACTCATGGTGCCTGCTGTATTCCTTTAATCTGTTACACCAAGGCACACACACTCGCAAATGCATGTGCTGAAATGTAGATCCAAGAATGAGTATACACAGCCCTACTGGCGTCTCAAAATTCAGTAACCACTCTTTGTGACTGGTGACCCCGTCTCACCAAATTATCACACAAAGTTTCATCTCTTACATAAACAACAACACACACACACACACACACACACACACACAATATTTATAATTCCCAGTTCAGCTCTCCACCACGTTTGTGATACCTAACAATCCCATAGCCACCAACCCAACCAGGTCCAAGTGGGAGTTCTGATTTTAAAAATACTCACCCACTTAGACTGTTGAGATTACTAGCCACACATTGGTCGCAAAGGCATCCCGGACGACGAGCTCGCAAATGTTATTGTGTGAACCAAGTCAGCAGAGAGATGTGCTGGTCAATATGAAAGCATCTCTTTATTTGAGAAAATGAGACAGAACAGGCATCATATTGAGACCCCTTTCAGAGGAAAAGGCCCGCCTGACCCCACACTCTGGTATGTTCTCAAAAGCAGGGATCCCCAACCTTTTTTGCACTGCGGACCAGTTTAATATTGACAATATTCTTGCGGACCGGCCTACTCGGGTGGGGGAGGTGGGTAGGGTTGCCAACGGACAAGAGTAGCAGTCAAATACGTCATGTTTACCCCAAAAAAGACTACAATGACCATGAAGCCTTGCGCGGGCACCAGTACGCATGCGCGTCGTGACCTGCCGATTTTCTTTCCCCTGCAAATCCTTTTTGGCGATTCTGTTCGGGGGGGGGGATGTTAATCATGACCAGAATATAGGTGATAAGTGGCTAATACACTCAATTTCGTTTCTAAAAGCGTTTATCTAATGAAATTAATATTAAACACACAGCGCATGTTTTCCTCGCATGAACATAGTGATAAGTCAATCATCAGGGGAGCTTGAAATAAGTGTTGAACGAACTTCCAGTAGAAGTGGCAGAAGCAGGTTCGATATTATCATTTGAAGAAAAACTGTACAAGTATATGGACAGGAATGGAATGGAGGGTTATGGGCTGAGTGCAGGTCGGCGGGAGTGGGTGAGAGTAGCATTCGGCATGGACTAGGAGGGCAGAGATGGCCTGTTTCCATGCTGTAATTGTTATATGGTTATATAAGCAAGTCAGTAGCATCATAACATTTTAAGTAACGTTTGGATATTAAACACACAGCGCATATTTTCCCCGTATGAACATATAAAATCAGAGCAACACACCAATATCGCTGAATCAGTGGGAGCCATGGGCTTGTTCCCCTGCAACAAGATGGTCCTATCGAGGGGTGATGGGAGACAGCGATACTCAAAGGGGGTTCCTTATGTCCAGTCTATTCCACAATTTAGTTTTCCTTGCATTCATTGCACAAAACTTGGCTTCGCAGAAAAATGTTGGAAATGGAAGCGACGTTTTCAGTGCTTTCGTGGTTATCTCAGGATATTTAGCCTTGACTTTAATCCAGTATGCCGACAGAGATGTTATGTCAAACATACTTTTCAGTCTGCCGTCATTTGCAAGCTCGAGGAGTTGATCTCTTTCCCGTGCTGACATGGATGACGCGCGGGTAACGACCTCGCATGCGTAATGGCTCAACAGTGGCCGTGACTGGGAATGAGGAAAGATCCAGCTGACTCCTATCGCCAAATCATATCGTTTCCTCACAGCCCGGTAGCACATGCTTTGCGGCCCGGTACCGGTCCGCGGCCCGGTGGTTGGAGACCGCTGCTCAAAAGCACTCACCCATTCACACAGGTCTTGATGAATTCAGTAACAACTGTGGCATATTCATTCAGGTTCAAAGATGAATTCCTGAATATTGTCCAGTCCACTGGCTCAAAGGCTCCTCCACCTACATTGACCATACCTTTGTGGTCCTCACCACTGGTGTTGTAGTCTTTATTCTCTGGGAGTAGTAGTACAAACAGGTGAATGGACTTTCCAAAATGTGGATGTGGGTGTGGGACAGCATGGTAAGCATTTTTTGATGGTGGTATAACAGTGGTCAAGTGTGTTGGCTCCTTCGGTTGCACAGGAGATATGTTGGTAGTCATTGTGGAGCTACATACTTCCACTGATTCTTTGTGACCACTCTGGTTGCGGAAACAAATCCTGGAGCAGTGGAGTAGATATGATAATTAAGTCCTCCTGCACCACCTTGTCCATCTTTACACTTACAACTGCACTACACTTCTTTACCAAAGTGTCAAGGATACTCAGACGTGCAAGTGATAGTGGACAAGTTTTTAAGATGGGCAGAATATATTCTGACAAGGAAAGCCACTGCCACTCACCCAGCAAAAACTCTAATCAAGGATTATGTCACATTGATTCTGACCAGGGAATGTATTTTGTTGGGAGTGTTTGTCGGGAATTATGTCAATAGATGAACGGTCTTTTCATTCTCCACATCACCAGAGGCACCAGGACAAGTTGAACAAATGAATGGAACTATCAAACAACAATTGACTAAGTATCGTGAGGAAGCCAGTGGCTCTTCGTATCGTCTTATGTAGTATCAGAACAACTCCAAACAAAGAAAACTAAACTAAGTTGATTTGAGCTGGTAACAGGGTGTCCTATGTCTCTGCTAGGAGCCCTTGATCTCAAAGAGAGGCTGATATATATAGTAAGGAAGATAGTTTAATTAACTATTGTGTGAAATTAACGCAAGCTGTCCAGTCTGCTTCTCAACAGATTTTTTGCTGCTTGTGGTAATCCAGTAGGAGGATGACACATCCTGATTCCTGGTGAGTGGGTCCTGATAATGAAAACGTATAAGGAACCACTGGGAGCTCAGTCGGAAGGTCCTTATCAATTGCTGTTAATTATCAACGTGGCAGTGAAGGTAAAAGGTAAAATTGGATACTTGCCAGCCACTGCAAGCAAGCTAAAGTGGTACCCGACAAGGACAGTGAACACTGTGTTTAATGTGCTCGTGACTTCTTGGCTACAGTGCTTGCACTGGTGGACTACAGTGACTAAATCACTAACTAACCAGAAGACTTCAAGCAAGTTGACAACTACTGAACATTATGAAGCTTATTTTAATGTTATTTGTTGTTGTTATATTTCTGCCAAGTTTCCCTATTCATAATGTGCCAATTGAGATGACTCATAATGTATACTTGAGAATACCACATGGATTTGCTGATGCCAATGACTGTTGCTGTTGGGTATGTCAATATATACTGCCCAATTCAAAATATTCACCAATGCTAGACATTCCTACAGATCCAGAACAAACATTTGCCCTCTTTATTAAACATTCCAGCAATGGCAATATTGATATTATGCCTAGGATTCATTCTTCCCAAGGAAGACATAAATATACCATGATCATGGCCCCACAAAATCGTCTAAAACAGGATCATTTATGTACAAAGTAAATATAATCAGCATAATTTAGAGAATATAATATCTGACCCTATTCATGTCTTAACCTAGGATATATCCACATCTAATGTTCATGCAGAGCAATTAAATCTTTTCATCTGATCACTATAAAAGTTACTTTTTGCTTGAGTTCAGAAGTTACCATTCCAGTAGGGTATAGTTTATACATTTTCCTAAATAGGGTAATGACTCAGGAATGTTTATCAATGATCAGAAAAATACTGCAATTTAATGAAGTTCGAAGTACATTTATTACCCAAGTGTGTGTACTATATAGAACCATCAGATTCGCCTCCTTACAGGCAGCAACAAAACAAAGAAACCCAATCAAATCCATTAGACAACTACCATCAAACACCCAATGTGCAGAAAAAAGTAGTGCAAATAATGAAAGTAAGCAAATAGCTTTCAGAACTGAAGTTCACGAATATGAGTCCACAGTCATGAAGTCAGCAGTGGATTCAGCAGCCCATTCATTGCAGCTTAGCACAGAGGTGAGTAAACTTCATGGAACAGTGAGCCGAACTGGCTCATCTCTAGCCTCCTGCCCCAACACTTTGACCTTTTCCATTTGACCCGTCACTTAAATTTTCCAAACCTCGGGTTGTTCCTCACTCTCGGACACAGGCCCTGCCGCTTTGATATGCCCTTGGGCCCAGGACCTGCAACTTCGATGTGGCCCATACCTGAAGTTTGGCCCAGCACTTAAATTTATCAAACCTCAGGCCTTCCCTTGCTCTTGGGCCCGAGCTTGGGTCCCACTGCCCCAACCTTGCTTTGCCTCAGTTCTGTCATATCAAATCACCTCCGAGTCTGCTCCAGCAATGGTGAAACATTGGCTCGGTCCTTGCTATCGTGTCTGTGCCATACTGCCTCAGTTTGGCCCAATATGCCACACCACAACTATCCTGCACCTCCAAGACTTCAATTCACACTGCAAAAATGCCAGGTCGTAGACGGTCCAAAAACTCAGACCTAAAAGGAGAGTTACGGATTATTGTTTGCAGGGATTGTTTACCAGAAAAAGTGTGATTAAAAAATTAATTCAATCAAAACACACAAAAAATGCTGGTGAACGCAGCAGGCCAGGCAGCATCTGAGGGAAGAGGTACAGTTGACGTTTCGGGCCGGGACCCTTCATCAGGACTAACTGAAAGAAGAGATAGTAAGAGATTTGAAAGGGGGAGGGGGAGATCCAAAATGATAGGAGAAGACAGGAGGGGAGTGGTGGATCTAAGAGCTGGAAACTTGATTGGCAAAAGGAATACCAGGCTGGAGAAGGGAGAGGATCATGGGACGGGAAGCCTGGGGAGAAAGAGAAGGGGGGAGGGGAGCCCGGAGGGTGGAGAGCAGGCAAGGAGATATAGTGAGAGGGACAGAGGGAGAAAAAAGAGAGAGACAAAAAAGGGGGATAAAATAAAAAATATATTAAAAAATATCAAATAAACAAATAAGGGATGGGGTGTGAAGGGGAGGAGGGGCATTAAGGGTAGTTGGAGAAGTCAATATTCATGCCATCGGGTTGGAGGCTACCCAGACGGAATAATAAATTAAGGTGTTGTTCCTCCAACCTGGCTTCATCTTGACAGTAGAAGAGGTTTTGTTTGTTTTGTTTGCCACCAGCAATTTGCTGAGTTTAACCGGGACCATCTTAAACAGGTTAAAGCCCCTGTCAAGTAATAAGAAATAGTCTAAGTTCATGGAACAATGTGTACTTTATGTGTGGAAATGGAGCCTACACCTCTCTTCCACATACTGTAATTGGCTAGGACCTTGTCATTTAGGTATATTTTTTCCTGCTGTGAGACATATGCATGCCTTACGTTTACCTCTCAAGCCTAGAAGTAAATGAGATATTTTAGAAGGAGATCAATTGCATAAATTTTATTCCCATTTTATGGTGTTGCAAGGAGTATAAGACAGATTAAAAATGTTGCTGCAACCTTAGAAACAGTGAGCAATGACATTGCTAAAGCTTTGGGAAAATTAACAACAATTGTCATGGACAAGATGGTTCTATAAAATCACATGGCATTAGATCTTCTTTTAACAGTTAGAAGGGGGAAGATGTGCAGTTATAGGCAACGAGTGTTGTACTTCCATACCTGGGAATCTGAAGACATGACTAACTTGGCTGAACATATTCATATCTAAACTACATCAGTCTGATGGATGGGATTTCTTTGACTGGACTCATTTAAGCCTCTGAAGCTGAGGTTACTCAATATTACAAGTCATATTATTCATACTAGTATGCCTTATCATAACTTACATTTTTTTTACTTCTTTAAAAGCAATCATTAATAGAATTGTTCAACCTCATGTAAGCATGGGTACTGATATGCCTAACCATGGCATGAACTTATGAATATTTAAAGAATATATACGCTTTGATATGTTATAACCTTAGTAGATTTTTTGATAACAGGTGTGACGAAAGAGGGTTACAAAGAGTACACATAGATTAAGATGTTAACTGTTCTGTGCTGGCACCAGTGGGATCAGCAGTTGATCTGCCACCTGTCTTCAGGAGAAAAAGAGATAAGGAAGACAGTGTAGCAGCATTTGGAAATGTTAATGAAGAGATGGGAGAGTTTAACGGAAGGAGACACGGTCTGAGAGCTGTCAAGATCGGCTCCTTTTTGAACCCTGAACTGTTTGAAGTGATGGACAGGCGATACCCCAGCAGGGGGATAAAAAGGGACAGGTTCGCTAAGGCAACACACAAATGACACCCCGAGGTAACGAGACCCTGGAAGCGGTGCGTCTCCCACAAGTCGGTGGGGGTTTTGGAGGGCTGGTCGCGGGACCAAGCCATAGACGCACAGGGTGGAAAGATACGATCAGCGGGAACCTGGTGTGTGTCCGCCCTTGCCTGGTTGCCAGGTTCACTGCAGAGGAACAATCGTATCTGAAACGGAGGGGTCACAGTCGGTGACCTCAGAAGACATTACAAAGGGCTCGCCCGAAAGCTGACTGCGAGGAATATCGAAGGTCTGTGTGGAAGCCATTTTGAATATTCATTCGCTTTCGCTCTCTCTCTCTCCTCCACCTCCCCCCCCCAGTCCACCGCCACAGCAGTGACACTGTGAGCTGAACTGAACTCAATTGAACTGAACTTTGCGTCACTTTGAAACTGGTCATTTACCCCTAGACAACAATAGAGCTTGATTGACCCTGTTATCCTAGTTCTGTGCACATGTGTGTTTATCATTGCTGAACTGTTGCATTTATTATCCTTTTGATTAGAGTACAGTGTTGCTTATTTCTTTAATAAAACTTTCTTAGTTCCAGTAATCCAGACTCCAACTGAGTGATCCATTTCTGCTGGTTTGGCAACCCAGTTACGGGGGACGTAATATAAGTGGGGTTCTCGTCTGCGATTTTGAACGCTAAATTTGGGACGGAGTAAATTGATTGGGTTAAAATTCCCGAAAGAAAGAAAAGGCAAACAGCAGAAATGGAGATTGAGGAATTTATAAAGGCGCCGACCTTGGAGGCATTAGAGGATGCCAGGAAAACAGAATTGGCAGCTGTGGCCAAATGGTTGAATCTTGTTAAGGGGAAGTCGACAATGAGGAGAGAGGAGATACACAGAGCTATCATAGAGCACTATGTATCTAAAGGTGTGTTTCCCCAAAGGGAGCTGGAGGTGATATCTATTGGAAAACCTGGTGGAGACGCGGTACAGGTGCAGCTTGAAAAACTGAGACTCGAGCACGAGCTCCGGGTACGGCAGCTAGAACACGAAGAGAAAGAGAAAGATAGACCATTGGAGCGAGAAGAGAGGCAGAGGGAAAGGGAATTTGAGCTGGAGAAATTAAAGATGATGGCAGCGCAGGGGCCCATGCCGAACCAAGGTGGAGGGTTCTGGGCAACCCAGGAGGTTAGGCTGGTTCCCCCATTTGACGATACTGATGTGGATCGGTACACTCTCCATTTCGAAAAAGTTGCTACAAGTCAGGACTGGCCGAGGGATAAGTGGGCTGTTTTGCTTCAGAGTGTACTTAAAGGAAAAGCCCAACAAGCTTACTCAGCTTTGTCCGTGGAAGATGCCCAGAGGTATGAGGTGGTGAAAGAGGCCATCCTCAGGATTTATGAGTTGGTCCCGGAGGCATACCGGCAGAGGTTCCGGAATGCGAGGAAGCAGTGGGACCGCACGTATTTAGAGTTTGCCCGTGAGATGCAGACATATTGTGAGCGTTGGTGCGCCTCGAAGGGGGTAGAGGGGGATTATGACAGACCGCTACAGCTGATCCTGATTGAGCAGTTTAAAGGTTGTGTCCTTGAAGGTATGAGACCCTACCTGGATGAGAAAGAGGCAGCCACATTAGCCGCAACTGCTAAGTTAGCGGATGAGTACGCGTTGACGCATAAAATGAAGTTTGCCCCGAGTAAAGGCTACCAGAAGGGTAGTCAGGACGGCGGGGAGAGTCCGCCAGAAAAGTCAGAAAATAAGCCAGGGACTAGTGAGAAGGATAAAGTAGATTGGGAGCAGTCTGGTAGGAAGTCTCCTGGGGTCGTCTGTTATAATTGCGGGAAAGTCGGACACTTTGCGTCCAGGTGCTTTGCCCCAAAGAAGGAGACGGGAAAAGGAAAAACGGCGATTTTGACTGGCTGTATCGAGCTGGTAAACGAACCACTAGGAGAGGAAAGGTCTGCCAAAGTTCAGGAGGGGCACGAGAGGTTTATCTCGGCCGGATTGGTGTCGGTGATGGAGGGGTTAAACCCAGTTCCAGTGCGGATCTGGAAAGACACGGGAGCGTGTCAGTCATTGATATTGAAGAGTGTATTAGAGTTTAGCTCAGAGACCCAGACTGGGGAGGTCAAGGTAAAAGGTATTGGGGGAGGGACAGAGGCAGTCCCTTTGCACCAGATACACCTACAAAGCAACTTGGTCTCTGGACTAGTTACGATCGGGGTGAGGCCCGAATTACCGATGAAAGGCGTGGAAGTCTTGCTCGGTAATGACCTTGCCGGGGGAATTGTGTTATCGACAGTGAGCTTGACAGGTCAGCCTGCCAGCATTGAGGCCCCGCCCATGGACTCACAGGTTCATCTCGGGACTGCCGAAGTAAATTTAGCTGAGACGTTTCTACCTGCCTTGTACCAGGGGGAGGTAGAAAGTGAAAAGAAGGAACGCAATGAAACAGGAGGAAGTGGGGAAATTAAGGTAGATTTATCATTAGAAAAGAAGGACTTTATACAGGCACAGGAGCGAGACAAGGAAACAGCTCGCTGTGAAACGGAGTTAGGAAGAGAGCCAGTAGGCTATGGTGTGAAGGGGGAGGTGCTAAGGAAGGAAGGGAGACCAAGTACCGCAGATGAGGAATGGGGGATGGTGCCAAAAAGCTCTGGGGATGAGATTTTTAACCTGGCCCACAAGGTACCCCTCGGTGGACATTTTGAGGTGCTGAAGGAAACAGTTGGCAGAATCATGAAAGAGGTTTACTGGCTGCACAGGAAGAAGGATGTTATTGATTATGGCAGACACGAACTGAGACGGTCACAGGCTTTTGATATGCTAACAAACCCAGTCGGTGTTAGCGCGGGAATCTATGAAGCTAGGTAAGATAAGAAAAGAAGACGTTTTGAAAAGATGAGTATGGTATCGACCAGATGGGAGAAGACTATTGTTTTGGCCAGCTCTGCTGATAAGGTCTCTCCCTTAATCCCCGAACAAAGCGACTCTTTAGGAGAAGTAATTAAACGGCTCGCACACATGTGTTTGATTGTCCCGAGGCGATGCAAAGAACTGGGACGTTGGGTGGTGTTTGTCAAGCTAGGTCAGCCTAGTGAGCAACACTCCTATAGAATGAGTAATTCAGTAACAAAAGGGCTAACGAACACAGAAGTGTATATTGGCGATATAATACGGCTGTCTGAAGCCAGCTTGATAGTGAACCTTGAAAAAAATGAGTTCGGCCACACGAAGGTCACTTACCTGGGAATTGTGGTAACACAGGGGCAGCTGGCAGCGATGCAAACTAAGGTGCGGGCTATCTCTGACATCCCAACCCCGACAGACAAGAGGGCCCTCAGAAGGCTCTTGGAGATGGTGGGGTACTGTAGGAAATTTTGCAATAACTCTGCGGTTACTACCCCTCCCCCTCCTACTAAGACCTTGCGAGAGAAAACTGAGTCGGAATGGGACGACCCTTGTTATTGTGGTCAGGGACGAAACTCAATGAGAGGTTACACTGATCGCAATTCATCAGTGTTTTCGGCCACTATGAAGTTTGCTAGGTTGGAGCCTGGTTTAGGGGATTATTAATAACACATATAAAAGGAACAGAAAATGTGACTGCTGACTGTCTGTCAAGGTGTTGACAACTTAAAATTCTCTGTATTAGCCAAATAGCTGATGAAGATGTATATGTGTGTGTATCTAATAATGTATTCATGTTTGTAATTTTTACCCCGGTAAAAATCCTTAAAGGTGAGGGGTGTGACGAAAGTGGGTTACATAGATTAAGATGTTAACTGTCCTGTGCTGGCACCAGTGGGATCAGCAGTTGATCTGCCACCTGTCTTCAGGAGAAAAAGAGATAAGGAAGACAATGGAGCAGCATTTGGAAATGTTAATGAAGAGACGGGAGAGTTTAACGGAAGGAGACACGGTCTGAGAGCTGTCAAGATCAGCTCCTTTTTGAACCCTGAACTGTTTGAAGTGTGATGGACAGGCTATACTCCAGCAGGGGGATAAAAAGGGACAGGTTCGCTAAGGCAACACACACACGACACCCCGAGGTAACGAGACCCTGGAAGCGGTGCGTCTCCCACAAGTCGGTGGGAGTTTTGGAGGGCTGATCGCAGGACCAAGCCATAGACGCACAGGGTGGAAAGGTACGATCGGCGGGAACCTGGTGTGTGTCCGCCCTTGCCTGGGTGCCAGGTTCACTGCAGAGGAACGATCGTATCTGAAACGGAGGGGTCACAGTCGGTGACCTCAGAAGACATTACAAAGGGCTCGCCCGAAAGCTGACTGCGAGGAATATCGAAGGTCTGTGTGGAAGCCATTTTGAATATTCATTCACTTTCGCTCTCTCTCTCTCTCTCCTCCCCCCCGCCCCCCCCGTCCACCGCCACGGTAGTGATTACTGTGAACTGAACTGAACTCAATTGAACTGAACTTTGCGTCACTTTGAAACTGGTCATTTACCCCTAGACGACGATAGAGCTTGATTGATCCTGTTATCCTAGTTCTGTGTACATGTGTGTTTATCATTGCTGAGCTGTTGCATTTATTATCCTTTTGATTAGAGTACAGTGTTGCTTATTTCTTTAATAAAACTTTCTTAGTTCCAGTAATCCAGACTCCAACTGAGTGATCCATTTCTGCTGGTTTGGCAACCCAGTTACGGGGTACATAACACAGGTGTCCCCCGCTTTTCCAACATTCGCTTTACGAAACCTCACTGTTATGAAAGACCTACATTAGTACCCCTTTTTCGCTTTCAGAAGGTGTTTTCACTGTTACGAGAAAAAAGCAGCGCGCGATAAAAGGCAGCGTGCGCCCTGAGCAGCCACTCTCCCCCGGATTCGGAGCTGCATTGCTTTAACAGCAGTCTGTGAGCAGTCGTTAGCAAGATGAGTTCTAAGGTATCGGAAAAGCCTAAAAGAGCTCGTAAGGGTGTTACACTCAGCGTAAAACTAGACATAATTAAGCGTTTCAATCCTGGTGAACGAAGTAAGGACTAAGTGAGTTTGGCTTGTGGAAGCTGATGAAGATGATGTTGAAGAGGTTTTGGCATCTCATGACCAAGAACTGATAGATGAAGAGCTGATGCAATTGGAAGAGGAAAGGATAACAATCGAAACCGAATGCAATAGCGAAAGTGAAGCAACTACGTGAGATTTTCGCTGCAATGATAAAGTATGACTTTAATTTTGAAAGGGTACGTAGGTTTAGGGGATATTTGCAAAATGGTTTGAGTGCTTACAAAGAACTGTATAATAGAAAAATGCGCGAGGCTCAGCAGTCAAGCAAGCCTTCCACATCAGCCACCTTGACCTTCGACATCGAGGCAGGCAGAGATAGGAGAAGATGAGCTGCCTGCTCTAATGGAAACAGATGACAAGATGACACCCCAGTGTCCCACTACCCCAACACCCAGGCGGCAGACAGATACTGTACCGATTCGCGGAGAATGCAGCAGTAGCCGGGAGACACACAACACATCTTTAAGAAAAAAGCCGAAATAAACATGCTAATTAATTAGGTGCCGCCCCACTCGTAAATGTCGGCCCAGATCAAAGGCAATGCAATCAGCAATTGGCATTGATCTAGGCCGACAGTTACGTGCCGGGCAACACCTAATTAATTAGCATTTTTATTTCGGCTTTTTTCTTAAAGATGTGCTGTGTGCCTCCCGGCTACCGCTGCATTCCTGCATGCTTCGCGGATCGGTATTGGTCGATGGCCCGGAGGGAGGGGGCCACTGCACCACCCAACCTGCGATGATCAGCCTAACACACCATCATCAGTGTGCTCTGCGCTGTCTTCCCAATTCCAGTAAGTGATACTACACTGTACATACATTATTTCTACTTTATATCAGCTGTGTATTTTTAAGTGTTATTTAGTATGATTTGGCAGCTTCATAGCTTAATGGTTACTGGAGAGTGCTTGCGCCGTGTTTTTGGCAACAGCGTTTGTGTGAGATTTTCGCTACGGGGAGCAGTGTAGTAATGATTATGGAAAAGTATTTCTACTTTATATAGGCTGTGTATTTATCATATCATTCCTGCTTTTACTGTGTGTTACTGTTATTTTAGGTTTTATGTGTTATTTGGCATGATTTGGTAGGTTATTTTTGGGTTTGCGAACGCTCACAAAATTTTCCCATATAAATAAACGGTAATTGCTTCTTCACTTTACGACATTTCGGCTTACGAACCATTTCATAGGAACGCTCTACCTTCGGATGGAGGAGGAAACCTGTACTTTATATGTAACAAGTATACTACAAGTTATTTGGATTTTCAGATGTAATGATTCTAAACATGTGTTTTAGAATCAAAGGGGGAATTGTTGGATCTGACTGCTTAATTCTTAGATAAGACTGTTTAATTGTTATTTTCGGTGCAGTTTAACAATTATCTGCTTGTAATTTAAGTAATTTTTATATGCATATAATAGTTTAATATGCTTCTAGTGGCGATACACAGTATAATTCTGGAAAGCTCTGGAAGCTTTGTTTATTTGAATAAGTGCTTTCTCATTGGTTAACTTGGTACTGGCGTATTTGAATGATAACTTTCTAAATGATTAATTCTTATCTTCAGGTTTGAATGGAATTTTCCTTATCTCCATGGTTATAAAATAGTTAAACACAAAACAGCACCATCTGAATCTTAGCTTTCCATTCACTTGGTAGATCTCTTCTACTGTCTATTCAACTTTCCTTTGTTCTATCAATTTTTAATAAAATGATTGCAACAAGTCCAATGCCACTTTCCTGACTTCTGAAAAAACGTTGGATTAAAACATCCAACATTGGCCACCGGGAAATTCCACTTTTGGCATATAGAGCAGAGGTGCTTGACGAAACAGTCCCCCAATTTATGATGGGTTTCACCAATGGAGAGGAGGCTGCATCAGGAGCACCAGATACAATTGCTGAATCCAACTGATTTACAAGTGAAGTGTTGCCTCGTCTGGGAGGACTGTTTGGAGCTCTGAATGGAGGTGAGGGAGGTGAATGGGCAGGTGTAGTGATAAGTGAGAGGAAGGAGGTAAGAGAGGAGGGACAAATGGACAATGGAATTGTGAATGGAACCTGCAGAAAGTGGAGAGTTGGGAATGGGGGATATGAAGATGTGTTTAGTGGTAGGGTCCCTTTGAAAATTACAGCAGTTGGGGGAATGTTGTGTTGGATGCAAAGGCTCATGGGTGTTAAGTAAGGACAAAAGGAACTCTATCCTTGTGAAGGCAGTGGGAAGGTGGGCTGAGGATAAACATACTGGAAATGGAGGAGACGTGGGTGAAGGCAGCATCAATGGTGGTACAAGGGAAACCCCATTCTTTGAAGAAGGAAGACATCTCTAGTGTCCTGGAAAGCTACTCAGTAAAATGGAAATTTCAAAGCTGGTTCACTATTGTCTTCCTCTGAATGCTAAACCTGCTCTAACTTATGTATTGTTTCCTTAAAGTGGATACAAAGACATATCATAACAATATTATATGATGTAATTACACTAAGTGGCTAATAATTGACACCTTTTGGATAATCTCAGCAGTTCATCTGCAAAAAGGATTTCAATCTCATGCCACCACGTTGGTGTGAGAGATTGTGCAATCAGGATAGCTGAAAAGTGACTGAGGCGCTGGTGATGGGAGAGGAACCTGGAAGTGAGAACAGAGCAATAAACTGAAGATACTGAAATCTGAATTTAAAAATTTCACAGAAAATACTAACGACTCTCATCATGTCCACATCTTTGGAGCAACAACATGGGTCAATAATCATTAGCTTGAAACATTAACAATGTTCCTCTGTCCTTAGATAATGCCAACCTTGCTGATTATTTCCAGCATTTATTGCATGAGAGAGGGAAATGAGATTGGGCGAGACAAGAATTGCCAGCTGCTAGAAAAGTAGGAGAGCCAGGACTTAGAATAGTTTATTTACACTGGAGTTGTGAGTAACACTATGTTGAACAGGGAGCCTAAGGCAGCAGTGAGGGACCTGTTTGTTAATGCAAATAGAATAGACAAATTCAGACTTTGGAAGCCTTTAGTTCTGTCTCCAGCAATATCGTGGATTATGCATTGAGAATTACTTTAAAATGTTCTCTCATAGAGTGTATATTTCCATGAATTAATAGGTTCATAGCCAATTCTATTTTGTTCTTTAATTGGATCAAAATAAAACAATCTTTTTCATATTCTTTTCTGAATGATATTCTCAAAAAAATCCAGTGTTGAAGTAGTTATATAAATAGGAAGACAAACAAGTTTTTATACAATATTAAGTCCATATAGGCTGAGATGGGATATGTGAAGGACAATTTTTGGCCATATATTTCATGTAGAAGTAGGCAAAGTTTTCCCTGGGAGCTTACAAATAAAGGCCAGGGCACTAAAAATAACAGATACATATAATTCCAGGCTCTATGTATGTGAGCCATATGGATTTGCAGTAATACCTGCAAATTTATCAAAGATTCCCATCTGTCTTTCAACCCATTAGAGCTTCTTGACTTTCACCAACTCATTACAGAACATCTCTCTTTCATTATCAAGCATAAAACACCATGAAAGTCTTTTTGGACCTTGTTATCTGTGCACATCCTTGTCTTATTAAATGTAAATGAGCTATCGAGCAGGTGAATTCTGCCTCAGTCCTCAATAATACAATATATCTATGAACTGCAGGAGTATTATAATACCATGTTTTTAACTTTTTAAAGGACTGCACCAGTGAAACTGAAGAACATGGCCATCGGTTACTAGATTTTATCTCTTTTGTTTGCTGCAAATTACTTTAGCTTCCTTTCATCCATTCTTGCTGAGTTTCTGCCACTTCCAATTAAATCCTGAGAGACGTTATCTGTTTTTTGAATTGCAAATGGAATCGGATTTGTACAGTAAATTCTTGAATACAGAGTTGGGTAAAAGTATCCAGTAAAAGGAGGATAAGTCAATTTGAGCCACACAAAGAAGTTATATTTTTGAATGGCAGAAAAAAATCAGTGGCTCTTTCCTGTATTTGTGTTCCAGTGTTCCTATTTCTCTCTAAAATGTTCATCTAACCAGTGAAAAATGACATTAGGTTTCATATATACTTGATTACTACTAATTCACAACCACCTCTTTCCACCCTTGTTTCGCCACTCATTTGAAACTCCATTGGCCTTATCCTAGTCCACAAAAGTCCTTTTTACCTGGCAAGAGATGCATTGACTTGCTTTGTTTCCTGGTCCACAAAGCTTAAAATTCTCATACTTAAGTCTCTCTTGTCCTACCTTAGTGATCGCCTCAGTTCTGCCTTGTTTCAGCTCTGCACTTTATGCAGTCTTGGTTTGCATCATCTCAGCATTGGTAATTAAGCTGGCTTCGGTTTCTGTTTTTCACTTTGCACCCCTCCTTTAAAACACAACGGTTTGAATTGATCTGTAGATGAGTTGGAGAGATTGATATGTTGCACTAACAATGATATACTGTTGAAAGAATAATTATTCCCTTGAGCAAAAGCCCTATCTTTTGGCAGCAGTTGTAAATTTAGGTTCAATATGTAAAGCTAACATATTCTTTTATTGTGTTTCACTTTGGATAGTGAGAACGAGATATGCGCAAGAGCAGGAACCATTGAAAAGGACAAGTCTTGTTGCATGTGAGCGTCTCTTGAACCGATACAAAGAAATGAGGTTTACGCAGGGTGGCCATTGTGGGAGCGGCTGTAGTGTGAGCAGATAGATTTAGAGGGGGAAATGGGGGCTTTGGATCAAGTGCCTTTGCAAGAAGAGATAAAGTCCAGGGTCCTGGAGGCGATTGTGGAGCTGTCTTTGCCTGAATGGGCCAGTGTATGAGTATGAGGTCTGAGGCTTTGGCTCAAGAGGCTTCAGCAAGGAGGCACAGATATGTAGCAGGTAAGAGAAGATAAGGTTTTATTTATATATTCTAGCTGCCCAAGAAAAATACCAAATTATAATAATTAAATTGAGTAGAGATACAGAATCAGATGAAGTGTTGTAGCTTCATGACGTGGGAACTGGTGGACCCCACTATGTTTCCAGATGACCACACCTACAGCAAGTGTTGGGTGCTCGAGGAACTTGGGCTCAAAGCTGGTGGCCCGGAATCTGAGCTTCAAACACTGTGACACATCATGGAGTGGGAAAGTCACCAGGGCACTGTGTTTCAGGAGGCAGTCACACCCATTAGATTAACTTCTTCAACTTCAGTCTGTGGCTAGGGACAAGAGAGGAGTAACTGTGGGTGAGGCAAATTGGGGGATTGAAGAGGTAGTGCCTCAATCCTTAAGCTTGACCGACAGGCCTGAGATTGCTGCTCTCTGGGAGGATATGAGTTGGGGGCTATAGGAATGATGAACAAACAAACCGTGTCACTGTGGTTTAGGGAGCCATTCAAGAAGGGGGAGAGAAGAGAAACATAATTGTAATTAGAGATCGCATAGTCAGGGGAATAGAGACAATTCTCTGTTGCAAGGATCTATTGTCTGCCTCAGCCTGGGTTTGGGACATCTCATCTGACCTGTCGAGGAATTTCAAGTGGGAAGGGAAAGATCCAGTTATTGTTCATGTGAGTACAGTGACATAGGAAGGAGGTTCTGCTGACGGAACTTGAGCAGATAGGGACTAAATTAAAATGCAGAACCCAAAAAAGTACTAATCTCTGATTTGTTACTTAAGCCACATGTAAATTGGCATGGGGTTAATAAGATCAGAGAACTATAAATATGTAGCTCAAGGATTGACGTGGGAGCAGTGAGTTTGAATTTGTGAGACATTGCAATCAGTATTGGAAAATGAAGAAACAGTTCCAGTGAAATATCCTTCACATGAACCATGTGCCTAGGCCTCTCGTGAATCGCGTAAGTAACGCTGGGGGTTAAAGATTGAAACTAAATAGTGGGGGTGAGATGGGTTCAACAGATCAGAAAAGTACTGATAAAGTAAAAGGGATAGCGAGTGTAAGCGATGTTACTGAAGCCTCTGGAAAAAAGAATAAGACATAAGGCTTAGAAAGTGACAAGAATTTAACTTCAGGCAACATGGAGGTAAGATTGAAAAAAAGGATGATGAATACAGGATGAAGGCATTATACTTGAATACACGCAATATAAGAAATGAGGTAGATGATCTTGTAGGAAATTAGCAGCTGGGCATTACAGAGTCATGGCTGAAAGAAGATCATCCATGATTGGAAGCTTAAGAAGAAGCATTCTAAATGAAGGATGAGACATCCATTGCTGACAAGAGAAGATGAAGACAGAATAAAAGCAGAAGGGAGAACATGCAATGTAGAAAAAAATTATTAGGAGTCTATAAAATCGGGATGCTTTTAAAAACCTATGGCAAGCAACTAAAAAAAGACAACAGAGAGAAAAGATTAAATATGAAGTTAAGCTGGCTAATAATATAAAAGACGATGTGTTGGCACGTGGCCAAGTGGTTAATGCATTCGTTTAGTGATTTGAAGGTCGTTAGTAGGAGCCTTGGCTGAGGCAGCATGTGTGTCCTTGAGCAAGGCACTTAACCACACATTGCTCTGCGATGACATCATTGCCAAGCTGTGTGGATCCTAATGCCCTTCCCTCAGGCAACATTGGTGGCGTGGAGAGGGGAGACTGCAGCATGGGCAACTGCTGGTCTTCCATACAACCTTGCCCAGCCCTGCGCACTGGAAAGCTTCCAAGGCACAAATCCATGGTCTCATGAGACTAACGGATGCCTATATATAAATATAAAAGACGATACCAAAAGTTTTCACAACTATATAAAGAGTAAAAGAGAGGCAAGTGTGGACATTGGAACAATAGAAAATGACTGGAGAATTAGCAAAAACGAACAAATAAATGGCAGATGAACTGAATAAATATTTTGCTTCAGTCTTCACTGTGGAAGACACCAATAGAATGCTAGAAATTTGAGAGTGACATGGAGCATTACTAAGGAGAAGGAACTGGGGAAGCTGAAAGGTCTGAAGGTAGAAAAGTCACCTGGACTAGATGGACTGCACCCTCAGGTTCTGAAAGAGGTATCTAAAGAGATTGTGGAGTCATTAGTAATGATCGTTCAGGAATCATGTTCTGGAGAGCTGGAAGATTGCAAGTATCATCCCATTCTTTAAGAAGGGAGGGAGACAGAAGAAAGGAAATTATGAACAAGAGAAATTCTGCAGATGCTGCAAATCCAAGCAATACACACAAAATGCTGGAGGAGCTCAGCAGTCCAGGTAGCATCCATGGAAAACAGTACAGTCGACGTTTTGGGCCGAGACTCTTCAGCAGGTCCTGCCGAAGTGTTGACTGTACTCTTTTCCATAGATGCTGCCTGACTTGCTGAGTTTCTCCAGCATTTTGTGTGAGAGGAAATTATGGGCCAGTTAGCCTGACTTCACTGGTTGGCAAGATGTTAGAGTCCATTATTAAGGTGAGATTCCGGGGTACTTGGAGGCATATGATAAAATAGGCTGATGTCAGTATGGTTTCCTAAAGGGTAAATCTTGTTTGACAAATCTGCTGGAATTCTTTATGGAAATTCTTTGAGGCAGGATAGACAAAGGAGTGAGAGTCAGTGGATGTTGTTTACTTGGATTTTCAGAAGGCCTTTGACAAGGTGCCACACATGAGGCTGTTAAACATGGTAAGAGCTCATGGTATTACAGGAAAGATACTCATGTGGATAGAAGAGTGGCTGACTAGCAGAAGGCAAAGAGTGGGAATAAAGTGGGCCTTTTCTGGTTAACTGCTGGAGACTAGTAATGTTCTGCATGAGTCAATGTTGGGTCTGCTATTTTTCACATTATATGTTGATGATCTAGATGATGAATTGATGTCTTTGTGGTCAAGTTTACAAATGATAGGTGGGGTGGTAGTGTTGTGGAAGTAGGGAACCTACAGAAGGACTTGGACAGTTAAGCAGAATGGGCAAAGAAATGTCAAATGGAATACATTGTTGGGAAGGGTAATGTCATGCACTTGGTAGAAAGAATAAAGGTATAGTTTATTTCCTAAACAGGGATAAATTTTAGAAATTGGAGGTACAAAGGGACTTGGGAATTTAGTGCAGGAATGCCCTAAAAGTTAACATAAAGGTTGAGTCAGTTGGAAGGAAGGAAGGCAAATTTAATGTTGGCATTCATTTCCAGAGAACTAGAGTATAAGGGCAAAGATGTAATGCTAACTCTTCATAAGCCATTGATCAGACCACTAAAAAAGTATTTTGAGCAGTTTTGGGACCCATATCTAAGAATGGATGTGCTGGCATTGGAGAGGATCCAAAGGAGGTTTACAAGAGTGATCCTGGAAATGAAAGGGTTAATGAATGAGACATTTTTGACAGCTCTGGGCCTGTATTTGCTGGAGTTTAGATGAATGAGGGAGGAATCTTATTGAAACCTACTAAATATCATCAGTAAACAAGAAAAAGCCTACTCGACACTTCAGTCATTGTCAGGGACTTCAATAAGGCTTGTTGGAAGAAGCATCTGCCCAATTATCATCAACATATCATCTGCAGCACCAGGGGTCCCAATACACCCATCCACTGCTATACTATAATTAGGAATGCCTAACATTGCATACCTAAAAATCTGATCAACTGGCTGTTCTCCTCCTACCTGCATACAGGCAAAGGCTAAAGAGTAAGGTTCAGAGATAAGGACAACAAAGAGGTAGTCACGGGAGGCAGAGGAGCGTTTACGAGATTGCTTTGAGTCAGTGGGCTGGGCTGTGTTCAAGGACTCATCAGCACAAATACACCATAGTTGCGCCTGACTTCATAGATGAGTGTGTTCCAACAAAATTATTCAGAGTCTTCTGCAACCAGAAGTCCTGGATGAACCATGAGATCTGCATTCTGCTGAGGGCCGGATCAGTGATAATCAGGTCTGGGAATCAAGTGAAATACAAGGAGTCCAGGTATGATCTCTGGAAAGCCATCTCACATGCAAAATGATGATTCCTGAACAAAGTTGAATAATTGAAGGATGCTCGACAGCTATGGCAGGGCTTGGATGCCATCAGCTTCTACAAAGTGAAACCCAGTGACAAGTTTTCACTCCCAGATGAGCTCAATGCCTTTTATGTCACTTTGATCATCAAAGCATGGAAGCACCTTCACAAAATCCAACAGCTTCTGATGATCCTGTGATTTTAGCCTCTGAGGCCAATGTGAGAGCATCCTTCAGGAGGGTGAACCCACAGAATGCATCCGCCCTAGATGGGGTATGTGGCCAAGTACTAAAGATCTGTACTGATCAACTGGCTGCAGCGTTCACTGATATCTTTAACCTCTTGCTTCGGAAGTCTGAGGTACCTTCCTGCTTCGAGCAGGCTTCAATTATACCAGTGCCTCAGAAGAACGTGGTGACCTGCCTCAATGAATATCGCCCAGTAGCAGTTATGTCCACTGCAATGAAGTGCTTTGAGAGTTTGGTGATGAAACATGTTAACTTCTGCAAGAGAAACGACTTGGATCCATTCCAATTTGCCCACCTTCACAGCAGGTCAGCAGCAGACGCCATTTCATTGGCTCTTCACTCCACCGCGAAAGCATACATCAAGGTTTCTTCATTGACCACAGCTTGGCATTCAATACTATCATCCCCTCAAAACTAATCAATAAGCTCCAAGACCTTGGTCTCAATACCTCCTTGAGCAACTGGACCATTGATTTCCTCACCTGCAGACCCCAGTCAGTTTGAATTGGCAGCAACATCTCCTCCACAATCTCCATCAGCACAGGTGTACCACAAAGCTGGGTGCTTAGCCCCTTGCTCTACTCATTTTATACTTATAACTGGGAGGCTAAACACAGCTGCAATGCCATTTTCAAATTTTCAAATGACACTACTGGTTTTGGCCAAATCAAAGGTGGTGACAAACCAGCATATTTGCTGATTGAGAATCTGACTGAGTGGTAGCACAGCAACACTCTCACTCAACATGAGCAAGACCAAGGAGCTGATTATTGACTTCAGGAGGAGGAAACCAGAGGCCCATGAGCCAGTTCTCATCAGGGATCAGAGGTGGAGAAAGTCAGCTACTTTAAATTCCTCAGTACTATCATTTCAGAGGATCTGTCCTGGCTCCAGCACATAAGTGCCATTACGAAGAAAACACAACGTTGTCTCTCCTTTCTCTAAAGTTTGTGAAGATTAAGTATGCCATCTAAAACTTTGACTAACTTCTATAGATATGGAGTGGAGAATATATTGACTATATCTTGAGCTGATATGGAAACATCAATGCCCTTGAATGGAAAAGCACACAAAGACCGGTGAATAGGGTCCAGTCCATCCTGGGTAAAGCACTTCCCACCACTGAACACATCTACACGGAGCACTGTCACAGGAAAGCAGTGTCCATTGTCAAGGGCTCCCACCATCCGGGCCATGCTCTCTTCTTGCTGTTACTATCAGGAAGAAGGTACGGGAACCTGAGCACCCACACCACCAGGTTCAGGAACAGCTATTACCCTTCAACCATCATGTTTTTGAACCAGAGAAGTTAACTTCGATTAACCTCACTCACTGCATCAATGAACTGTTCCCATAAACTATGGATTCACTTTCAAGGACGCTTCTTCTCATGTCCTCAATATTAATTGTTTACTTATTATTACTTTATTATTATTATTTCTTTTTTTCTTTTTGTAATTGCACAGTTAATGGTCTTTTGCACATTGATTGTTTGTCTGTGCTCTTGGGTATGGTTTTTCACTGGTTCTTTTGTGCTATTTGTATTTACTCTGAATGCCTGCAAGAAAATGAATCTCAAGATTGTATATAGTGGCATATAAGTACTTTGATAATAAACTTACTTTGAACTTCGATCTTTAAATATCAAATATGATCTCGGTAAACTCTAGAGACTATTGTGCATGAAATTCCTGGGAGATCTCCAGTTTCTAAGATACTCAAATCACACCATATAGCACTAAAATTATTCCATGGTCAAAGTCATTTATATCTCATTTCTTCCTCATTCTGATGTTTGGTCTGAGCAACATCTAAACCTCATAATAGTATCTGCACAGAACAGTGGCTAGACTTTACAGAGAATGGTGCAAACCCACCCCCCCGCCCCCAAAATTTGAAGAGAATAAGGTAGTTTAAAAGAAAGTCATTTTGGGATCCTGGGCATTTTCTTCTTGCTGGTTACGGGAGTTTTCAATAAGACCTTTTCATAGTAGGCTGTGGTTACCGTGCAAAATGGAAGAACAGTGGAGGAGATCACAGAAAAATTGATGGATGGGGAGAATTGAATTGGGATTAATGGTCTGGAGATCTCCAGGAGGAAACCACCCTAACTTTGGGGCAGATCCAATGATGCTCAAGTTTGCAGGAGGCAACAAACCCCTCTTACCAGCAGCAGCCTTTGGATCCACAGACGAAGGAGTAATGTTAGCATTCATTTCAAGAGGTCTAGAATACAAGAGCAGGGATGTGATGCTGAGGCTTTATAAGGCACTGGTGAGGCCCCACCTTGAGTATTGTGAACAATTTTGGGCTCCTCATCTAAGAAAAGATGTGCTGGCATTGGAAAGGGATCAGAGGAGGTTCACAAGGATGATTCCAGGAATGAAAGGGTGATCATACGAGGAACATTTGATGGCTCTGGGTCTGTATTCACTGGAATTTAGAAGGATAAGAGGGGATCTCATTGAAACCTTTCGAATGTTGAAAGGCCTAGACATGTTAGATGTGGAAAAAATTTTTCCCATGGTAGACGAATCTTGGACAAGAGGGCACAGCCTCAGGATAGAGGGGTGTCCATTTAAAACAGAGATGCGGAGAAATTTCTTTAGCCAGAGGGTGGTGAACTTGATGAATTTATTACCACAGGCAGCTGTGGAGGCCAGATTGTTGGGTGTATTTAAAGCAGAGCTTAATAAGTTCTTGATTGCACAGGGCATTAAAAGTTAGGGGGAGAAGACTGGGGAGTGGGACTGAGGAGGGAAAAAAGGATCAGCCATGGTCGATGGGCCAAATGGCCTAATTTTGTCTTAGGGTCTTATAGAGTAATTGATAGAGGAATCCTGACCTTTACAGGGGTCTGTCAGCATCAGTGCTTCCCGAATAAAAATACCTCACAGGAGGAAATTTTGAACATTAAATCATTTGCCAATTACTGTTTGATGTACTCTTCATTTTATTGTTAATTATGAAGATAGTCATCATCTTTAGATCCAAGTTCAGTCATTACATAATTAAAGTGATCCACTCATGTTGATTAACTCATCACACACGGGAAATACGACTGAGAACCTGTGCCAAGGTATCTGATATCCAGAAGTGCCGATACTCTGTGAAATTTCCAAAAGGATAGGACTTAAATAGGTACAAACACATCAAATAAGATGAATTATGATTTCTAGGTAGAATTACTATGTAAAAAGTAACAGGCATAAATGGGCCTAAATTCTTATTAAGTTTTGTCTTTCAAGGATAGGAAGACTATCAAGAGAGTGAAGAAGGGATGCTGTGAACTGAGCATTTCAGTAAAATGTACTTCATCAAGCACACGTATCAGGCCAATGCAAAAGGACATGGTAATATAAAGGTGAACTACCTGACCAATGAAGCAGAACCCAGCTTACAATTTTAGCTTACCAGAGAAGCATTTTTTCCCAGTACGAGGAACTATTAATCTGGAGTTCTCTAGTCCAAGTTAAATGAACTGAAGGCATTCAGGATCGCTTACTTGAAATGTATTTATTATTAAATCTCAAAGCAAATTGCTTCTCTCAGCAATGAGTTTCAGAAAATTGGATAATTAGTTTTATTCACTAGGAAGGACAGATTACTTTCTGGAGCAGGAAACAGAGCTGACTTGATTCATTTATTGGGGAGACACCTATTAATATGCAGCAACACACATTGCAAAAGAAGTAAGCATGCCTTCTGACACCCGCACATCACGCAAATAAATTTGTTGTCAATTCAGATAAGCAAATTTATTCAGAGGTGCAAGTTGCAACAGAGCTTGTTTACAACCGAAAATATAATTGTCTTTTTAATACTGAATGGTGCCAGAATAAATGGAGCAGTTTTTATCAACCATTAATAAAGATGAAATAGGAAGCTCAGAATGGATTAACTGGAATTTAAAGTAGGCTCATTGACTTAATATTTATCTTCACTCTGTGCTGTGATGGTCATAGAGTGTGGTTGGGGGCACAATCCTGTGTTTAAATTGCTATAAGGTGCTCAGGCATCCATTACAGACTTTCACACCAAAGGTCATTTGACAGATTAGATAGCACTTATGAGTGGAAGTGAATTCCAAAATTTGCTCTTATGAAAGAAATGAAGGAAAAGAATGAATATTTGTGAAGGGGAACCCAGGGCCTATTAAAAATGATCCTCTATAAAAGAATGATGCAGAATGTACCAGGACTGAGAAGGTGTTATATGACTTACAGAGAGGAATCTGCAAGTGCTGGAATTTCAATGTACAGGTCTGGGAGATACATTTAGAGTAAATGATAAGTATCTGCAGAACATTTTGTAGATGAGCATTTCGGTGGTGAATGGGCTGTTTTAGCTTGGGTGATGTTGAGTTCATTCAGCATTGTTGGAGCTACATTCTTCCAGGCAATTGCAAAACATCCCATCACAGACTTGACTGTTGTTTGTAAACAGTGGAAGGAAACAAGGTGTCAGAAGTGTCAGAGTACCAGATGGAATGCTGGACTAGTAAATAATGTCACTTTATTTGAAATCCACATAATATTACAGGTGATAAGGCGAGAACATATTGATTTCTTAGCTGCATAGCCATCAATTACTGACACTAAAGTCTTCCATGAGTTTAAAATGTCCTTAATTTTTAATGCTACTCTATCATCATACTCAGCTTTTAAAGGAAGGAGCTTCACTAAAATGATTCACCCAACTACCCCACAGATAATACATATGCCACTGCTTCTCCTCCTCTCCATGGAGCAGCCTCCAACATCAGTAAAACAGCCGAGTTACCAGATATTGCAGATGCTGGAATCTGTAAAAACAAACAACCTGCCTGGCCTGATATAGGGTTTCAATGGGAAACATCAACAATTCCTTTCCTGCCATAGATGGTGCCTGATTTGCTGATTTCCATCAGCAGATTGTTAGATGATCAATGAAGCAAACTTCTCCATTAAAGAAAATCGCACTGTGATTTGGGATAGATTAAAATCCAGGACAAATTGAAGGCTGGAATTTCCTCATTCTCTTGATCTGTTGATTATTATATTCCAGGCCAGCCATCCTTGCTCCTAAACATGAACTCCAAGAGGCTTCAATTAGATGAATAAACTGATTCTTGTCAAACAAGTTGTTTAGAGGAATCAATTAGCTATGAATGAATATCAGAAGATTATTAGAATCCCGCAGATGTGGCAGCAATAAAGTGATTGATGAAGTAATTTATTAACAAATTAATTAAACAAAGGATTAGTTGCTTGAGTAGTAGTTACATTTTTGGGATGGATGAGGACTGGCAAAGGGGAAAACAACCAGCTTGGAGTCTAGAGATAGATCTCCAATGGCCCGTAAAATATAACATTTGGATACAGCACACTGAAGATTAACTGTAGAGCAATTGTCATTGATTCTCTTAAGGAGTTGAGGTGTTCAAGCATCACCAGTCCAAATTAAAGTTTGAAATTGCACTTCATGTTCTCTTAGTACTGATTAATGCTGAATAAACCCGGCCCAACAATAATGTACAGGGAAAAGAAAAAGGCCAAATTTTAAAAGTGGTACTTAACCAGAGTATAGAGATCAAATTAACATCCACCTTGCATAGCTAGTTGTGCTCAAGTACACGGTATTCAGGACAACAGATGAAGATTATCTGACAGCCAAGTTTCCTTCGAGCATGATTTTGTAGCTGTGCTAGCTCCTGGTACATCAGAAAATGTAAATTCCAACAGAGGTGACCAGGAGGCACTGCATCACAGAGGGGTAAACTCTTTTGTAGCTGATTATGAAACAGAATAATATATTCTGTAAAACAAAGCAAGTGGTGTTATGCCTTATGACTTCAAAACATTAAACAAATTCAAAAGGAGACGTGAGTCGAAATGTGGATCTGACCTCAAGTTTGCTATTCAGTGAGGTGTGCATGGATCAGGTGGTAGCATAATGACGTATGCAATCCACCTATTTACACATATAACCCATAATGAATTATTTAAAGGGTAAAGGATCAAGAGTTCTAAATAAAAAAAATATATATATATACACACAGGATTACTCAGATATTACTGATATATCAAATACACAACAGTCCTCCCTGTTTAGCTATAAACTCCAACTTGATATAGATGTATCTCAACTATGTACACAGTATACTATATAACACAACTACTTTATGTAAGATTACTCAAATATTACTGGAACATCAAATATACAACAATGGGAATTTGAAAAAAATGTTGATTTTAAACAGCAGGATAACATGAACAGATGTTCAGAATGAAAGAAGTTCCTCTGAACAACACATTTCAAAACACTACAGGTATCCTTTAGAGCAGTATAGCGAATAAAGTACTTCTGAAGTGAAGCCATCATTTTAGTACAGGAATTCTGTAAACAATAAACAGACAACAGATGATAAGCACCCATGTAACCAACACTTTGTGGCTACTTTATTAGATGCACCTGCTCCTTACTTCAAATATCTAATCAGCCATGTGGCAGCAACTCAATGCGTAAAAGAACATGTAGGCATGGTTAAGTGATTCAGTTGTCGTTCAGACCAAATATCAGAATGGGGAAGAAGTGTGATCGAAGTGACTTTGATGGTGGAACGATTGTTGGTGTCAGACAGGGTTGAGTATCTCAAAAACTACTGACCTCCTGGAATTTTCTGGGACAACAGTCTCTATGGTCTCAATGGTGTGAAAAAAAAACATCCAGTGAGTGGTGGTTCTGTGGGCAAAAATGTTTTGCTAATGAAAGCAGTCAGAGGAGAATGGCCAGAATGTTTCAAGTTGGCAGGAAGGGTTGGTAACTCAAAAAAACATTTGTTATAACAATGGTGTGCAGAAGAGCATCTGAACACACAGCAGTATAAGACTAGGAACATACACTTAGTGACTCACTTTTTTAGGAACAGGAGGTTTATATTTTTAGAAACATAGAAGACCTACAGCACAATACAGGCCCTTTGGCCCACAATGCTGTGCTGAACATGTCCTTACTTTAGAAATTACCTAGGGTTGCGCATAGCCCTCTATTTTTCTAAGCTCCATGTACCTCTCCAGGAGCCTCTTATAACACCCTATCATATCCACCTCCTCCACCGTCGCCGGCAGTCCATTCAACGCACTCACCACTCTCTGTGTAACTTATCCTTCACGTCTCCTCTGCACCTACTTCCAAGCATCTTAAAACTGTTCCCTCTCGTGTTAGCCATTTCAGCCCTGGGAAAAAACCTCTGATGATCCACATGAGTGTCTGTGGAAGGATAAATGTTAGCCAAGCTCCAGAAAATACACCTCAATCACCTTTAAAATTGCAGCAAGAAACTTGCTTTAAGTTCTCATTCAAAGGACAACACTTCTGCGTGTAGAGCCATGACTTGGTACTTCAGTGAAGTTAGAGTCATTCAACAAGAAAATATTGCACCCTTGATCAAATATTATCCACATTAACCTAATTCTTTTTCCTCTTGCATAACCATTAAATACCTCCACCATCCAATTCTCCTGTCACCCACCTTACCTAAGGGTAATTTACACTAGCCAACCCACACATCACTGGGGGGAAACTGAACCACCAAGGGGAAACTGCTGGGGCCGAGAGAATGCATAAACTCCAGCCAGACAGCACCAGAGGTTACAATCGGATCCAAGTTGCTGAGTCTGTGTCATTGTGCCGAGACAAACTACATGCTGGGTCTCAAGAAAGGATAACTTAATCCAAATGGCTCCATTTTGCTGATTAAAGTGACAAGGGAAATGAGTGCAGAGGGTGAGCACTGGCTGTTCGCCTTTTGATCAGTTCCTCTGACTGGAGATGGGGGAGTCTGCAGCTGCGCTCCAAGAGTGTTGCCTAAGTTATTTTTCTATTTTGGATGTAGACTTGGATTATAGACTTTTTTCAGTCTTGTAGTTTTTGTAGTTTGTGTTTTTTTTACCTGATCATCTTGGTTTTTATGAATGGGGAGGGGGATTTGGGGGGGATCAATTTGCCTTTCGGGTTTTTGTGTGGGAAGGGAGAATTTGGGGTGTGGGAGTCCATGTGCCTGAACTGTTTCATGTGGGAAGATGAATTTGGGGGGTTGACGATTGTGCTGCCTTTCTTTCTTTCTTGATTTCATGGCTACGCGGAGAATTGAAGAATTTCAGTTGTACACTTTAATAATAAATGAACCTTACTCTCTGCCCATTATTGAGCTCCAAGTGGAATATCTGCTTTGCTAGATCTGGTGTTCACCAGTCTCACTGTAAGCAACCGAGAATCTGGGGCCTCATGGCTGTGAACATCTGCCCTCTCTGTGACTCAAATGCACCCGTATTGTTTGACACATAACATCGGAGGGGTGATTCATAAGTTTGTGGCCTAAGGTAGAAGGAGTCAATTTTAGAAAACCTAACACATTTATTTTTCAACATAGTCCCCTCCTACACTTACACACTTAGTCCAGCAGTCGTGGAGCATACAGATCTTGGACACCTCCAGAAAGTGTCCATAGCAGGAGTGATTGATAAGTTCGTGGCCTAAGGTAGAAGGAGATGAGTTATACAGCTCTCCTTACATACATGTGCAGGTCAGCTCTTTGAGTGATTATGCAGAAAGTTTGAAGTTAATAACTCATCTCCTTTTACCTTAGGCCACAAATTTATCAATCACCCCTGATGAGTTATTAACTTCAAACTTTCTGCATAGTCACTCAAAGATTTGACCTGCATGTGCATGTAACAAGAGCTGTATAACTCATCTCCTTCTACCTTAGGCCACAAACCTATCAACCGCCCCTGGTAGAATGGTTACAGCACAGAAGAAGGCCTTTCAATCCATGTCCATTCCACTCCTCCAGCAAAGCAGCTCACTAATTCAACAATGGTTTTCTTTTGCATCACCTTGTCATTTTTTGGTCTTCAAGGTGAGAAAACAATAGAAGTTGCCTCTGCCACATGATGCACAGAAAAGCCTTTTCACTTTATTTTGTGAATAAACTGATGGCCTGTTGGCTGCTCAGTGCTAGTCATCCTGCCAAAGCACTGAGTTGTCAAGGTGTTCGCCTTCTAACTCAGTGAGTCACTCAGCTGAAAGTCAGTCCCATCTCATCATCTGCAGCCCAAATTCAAGCATTTCCTTCAGTTTATTTATTCTATACACTTTCTCTTCCTTCCCCCTCAGTTCAAAGGTGTAATTACTTCAAAAACAATTTTGTGATTGGTGAATAAGGCTTGTGATCACTGACAAATCTTATGTAACTTGTTGTTTTGCACAGCAGAACAGTGCAAGACATAAATTTTGTAAGTTACTTAATGCAAAAGATGAGTCTTGAAGTCATGTTCATAGACTGTTCAGAAATCTGATGGCGGAGGGGAAGAAGTTATTCTTAAAACCTCAAGGTTCAACAACAGCTTCTTCTAACATATTGATGCAGCTACAAAGAGGACACAACAGCAGAAATATTTCATGAGGAACTTGAGGAGACTTGGTTTGTCACCAAAGACACTCAAATTTCTACAGGTGTGCATTGGAGCGTATTCTAACTGGCTGCTTAACTGTCTGTTACGGGGTGGGGGTACTACACAGGATCGATGTAAGCTGCAGAGTTGCAAGATTAGTTAGCTCCATCATGGACATGTAGCATCCAGGACATCTTCAAGGAGCAGTCCTCAAAAAGGCATTATCCATCATGAAGGATCCCCATCACCCAGGACATGAGGAGATACAGAAGCCTGAAGGCACACACTCAATGATTCAGGAACAGCTTCTTCCCCTCTGCCATCCGATTTCTGAATGGACATTGAACCTCACTACTTTACTTTTATTTTTGCACTACTTGGTGTGATGAGAATACACATAAATTAAGATGTTTGCTGGCCTGGGCTAGCACCAGTGGCATCAGAAGTTGGTCTGCCATCTGTCCTCAAGGGAGGGAGAGATAAGGAACACAATGAAACAGCATTTGGATATGTTAATGAAGGAGCAATCAGTCTGGGTATTGTCAAGATCGGCTCCCCCTTTGAACCCTGAACTGTTTGAAGTGATAAACAGGCGATTTGGAGATGTGTAATGAAGGGACGGGAGAGAGAGCTGTCTAGAGCGGCTCCCCCTTTGAACCCTGAACTGTCTGAAGTGATGGACAGGTGATACCCCAGCAGGGGGGTAAAAAGGGACAGGTTCACTAAGGTAACACACATGACACCCCGAGGTAACGAGACCCTGGAAGCAGTGCGCCTCTCACAAGTCGGTGGGAAGCTCTTGGACGGCTGATCGCGGGAGCAGCCTTAGACGCACAGGGTAGAAAGGTATGATCAGCGGGAACCCGGTGTGTGTCCGCCTTTGCTTGGGTGCCGGGTTCACTGCAGAGGATCGACCGCATCTGGAGGAGGGGTCACAGTCGGTGACCTCAGGTGACGTCACAAAGGACTCGCCCGAAAGCTGCTTGTGAGCCATATCGCAGGTCTGTGAGTGGAAGCCGTTTCTGAATGATCAGTTGTTCTCGTTCTCTCTCTCCCTCCCCCCATGTTGCCCATCGCCATGGCAACGATTACTGCGAACTGAACTAAATTGAACTGGACTTTGTGTCACTTTGAAATTGGTCATTTACCCCTAGACAACGATAGAGCTTGATTGATCCTGTTATCTTAATTCTGTGCACATGTGTGTTTATCATTGCTGAACTGTTGCATTTATTATCCTTTCGATTACTGTGTTGCTTGTTTCTTTAATAAAACTTTCTTAGTTCTAGTAATCCAGACTCCAACTGAGTGATCCATTTCTGCTGGTTTGGCAACCCAGTTACGGGGTACGTAACATTGGTTAATTCAACTATTTAATATAGATATACTTTAATTCAGTCTTCTCTATTGTGTACTGCATTGTACAGATGCCGCAAAGAGAACAAATGTTGCGACATATGCTGATGATATAAAACCTGATTCTGTTCCCCACTGCCATCAGTTTCTTGAGACTATCTGCAAAACCCTAACACAACCTTGGACCTTGGACAATATGTTTTCTCTCTCTCAATTTGCACTGGTGCTGCTATGTTTATTTTATTGTCTATATATAATTTGTGTACAGGTTAACCATGTTTATAATGTACGCTGCTGCACAAAGCCAACTTTCATGGCATTATACCTGTGTGTGTGTCCATGACAATGAACTTGCACTTGAATTTGATTTATTGGCTGTACTGAGCTTCCATTGGAAAGCTGCTGACTGTGAGCAGTTTTCTGAAGACTGCACAGGTGGAGCTGATAACACTATCACTCATTTCTTTTCCTAGTTGTGGTCCATTAGCAATAGGACATATAATCACTGGTCCAGCATTCTGGCTCTCCCGCTTGTTTTCTTTTTCATTTTATGCCAAGATTCAGAAATACTAAAATTACCAGCACCTTTTGGCTTGTTAGTTGATCAGTTCAGGAGCACCTGAACTATTTGCAAACTGCTGACTTTAACACACTTGCTGAGTCTTTTAGCTTTCCTCCACAATCCTCTTGCTCAATCCTAATAAAAGGCATATAATGATTATTGTATGTAATCTGGCAATTAAATTTGTGCTTACAGTAGTTACTCAAAAAAGGAACTTAATGTTAAGTTTTTAATTTTATTGTGCGTAATTCAATAGTTCGAAGGGATTTTTTAATCAATTCTGCCATTTCATGATTTGAACATTAACAAGTTACCAAAAATTGAATTTCTCTCTCCTGTGTCTGATTTGACTATTAGCCTTGTAGAAGAGATGTAAATATGGTATTCAATGGCTATAAACAATATGGGTCAAAATTAACTTCCTCCAGCCTGTATGCTTTGAGAATAATTAGTGTTAAGAATATTAGAGCACAGGAAATGCAGGCTGAAAAATGATCACCATCCACCTAATTTGTTTTCTAATATCCTTTTGGTCCCATGACACAATGGTAATAGAGTTACCGTTATGACCATGTATCAACCATGCAAATTTAACTACAATCTTCACGTCTCCTAGCTCCTTATAAACACATTATACAAAAGACTCTGCAATGGTATCACTTCCCCAAGTAGAAGACATTTTCTATACCCTCACCTTGCTTCATGGGTCATGCAATTACACACAATATAAATTATTCTTGAACTAATTTTAGTACCAGATTTACATAGGCCACTTTGAAATCCATTGCCTTACTCTTTTCACACTTCAAAGAAAACTATTATTAGGTTGGTAAGTCAAACCCTTCATGAATCTACTTGAGTTTATTTCTATGCGCTGCTCTCTTTGCTTTGCTAATTGCTGATGAGGTGGAGGCTCAATCTATTAAAATATCTCCTCTACAGATTACAGGGTGGAGAAGCTTCTCTGCCAAAGGAGGTGTAAGGTGCGTCTTCCCTCCACTAGCTGCATATCACCCTTGGACAAGATATAGCACCTACAGAGACAGGGTCGCATGAAGCCATGGGAGCAGGTGGTGGATGGTTATATGAGCAGCTGGTACATATTACAAGTTCTGGTTATGTGACCACTGATGCCAGGCAGACAATTTCTGAAGAGAATTGATAATGACTGCAGTCACCCATCTTTTAAAGACACTGCCCAGAAGAAGACAATGACAAACCACTTCTGTAGAAAAATTTGCCAAGAACAAACATGGTCAGGGAAAGAGCATGATTGCCTACGTCATACGATGCAGCACATAACAAACAAACTAGTCTCCCCTAGCCATCTACTTAACCATTTCAGTTGCATTCAGAAAGTGTTTAGCTCTTGTACCCAATACAATTTTCCAGATTCACTTTTCTCCCAACCTCCTAGCTATTTACTTCAACACAGTTGGTCATTCTTTGGAGATACAACTGCCATCATTGTGTTACTTGGTTAGCTTGCGAATTTGCTTCTAAACCAAGAAAATTGTGTAAATCTGTAGCAATTTACTTCTGGGGACAGGTGAGGTGAATCATGGCTTCATTTACCTTGGAGACACAAGAGACTACACCTGCAGGAATCTGGAGCAAACAAAAACTGCTGGAGGAACTCAGCAGGTTGAGCAGTATTTGTGGGAGGAAAGAGATAGACCATGTTCTGGGACCTGCTGTATGGTTCTGATCCTGCTCTACTCACTGATCTCCTCCAGCAGCTTGTTCAGAGGTATGTTATTGATTTGGATTACAATCTCCTAGCACAGAGGAAACTTTGAGTTGCAACACCCATACCATTTTTTTGCTTACTACAAGTAATTCTGGATTTAAATCCATACTGACAAATTAATATTGAAATTATAGATATCACAGGATTCATTTCTTGGCAAAATATTGAAATGTGTAATACTATGCACTGGAAATAATAACTTATAAATTCACCATTTGATTATAAACTCAATCATTAAATCACAAGTATTCTAGGGCCCAAGTTGATAATGGGCACTTGAAACTGGGTCATGGCAGCATAACAGATCTTTGACCAGTGACCAATTGGTGTTTGGGATTTCAGGTAGGGGCAAGTCTGAGTGGACAGGGTCAAAGTGGTGAACTTGAGGCTCCTGCTCTTTGAGGCTTCGGTCAGAAAGAAAAGGAAAGCTCCAGGTTAAGTTTTATTCTTTATTTCCCCTTTCCTTTATATCTGCTCAGCTAGGACAGTAGAGATGCCAGGCAAGAGAGTTGAATGCTCCTCTTGCAGGATGTGGAAAGGCACGGAGACCTCCAGTGTCCCTGATGATTACAACTGAGAGAAGTGCATCCAGCTGAAGCTTTTAACCATCTGCATCAAGGACTTGGAGTTGGAACTGGATAAATTCCGGATCATTCGGGAGGCTGAAAGCATGATACGTATATAGAGAGGTAGTTACACCCAACGTGCACGACATAGGAAACTGGGTGACAGGAAGGGGAAAGGAGTTAAGGAGCCAGTGTGGAGTACCCCTGTAGCCACCCCCTTCAACAAAAGCTAATGGCTTTGGATATGGTTGGAGGTATTGACCTAACAGAGGAAAGTCACAGCGGTCATGACCCTGACGTTGAGTCTGCCTCTGACTCAGAAGGGAAGGGGGAGAAGAGGCAAGATGTGGTGATAGGGTATTTGTTAGTTGGCGGAATGGACAGGAAGTTCTGTAGGCGAGAACAAGCTTCCCAGATGGTATGTTGCTTCCTGGATGCCAGGGCCTGGGAAATCTCAGATCGAGTCCTCAGCATTCTTAAATGGGTGGGAGAACAGCTAGAAGTCATGGTCCATGTAGGTACCAATGACATGGGTAGGATGAGTGATGAGGTTCTGCATAGGAAGTTGAGTGCCAAGTTAAAGGGCAGGACCTCCTGAGTTGTGACCTCGGGATTGCTATCCATGCCATGTGCTAATGAGGTAAGAACTAGGAAGATTACAGTTTAATACCTGGCTAAAGAGTTGGTGTAGGAGGGAGGACGTAAGGTTTTTGGATCATTGGGCTCTCTTCCAGGGAAGGTGCGACCTGTACAGAAAGGACAGTTTGTTTGCACCTGAACTGGAGGGGGACTAATATCCTAACAGGAAGGTTTGCTAATGTTGCATGGTGGGGTTTAAACTAGAATTGCAGGGGGATGGGAACCAGAGTGCTTGAACAGTTAGTAGAGAGGCTGTGGAGACAGATGTTGGTAAGACCTCAGACATAGTTAGGAATCAAAAGGATGAGCATGGTGTGATGAGTGTCCTGAGCTGTGTAGATTTCAAAGCAATTCAGTTGGAAAGGAGGATGAGCTCAGGGCATGGATCAATATCTGGAATTGTGACATTGTAGCCATTAGTGAGACTTGGTTGCAGGAGGGGCAGGACTGGCAGCTTGATATTCTGGGGTTCCATTAATTGAGACGTGACAGGATGGGAGGTTTTAAAGGAGGAGGTGGCATTACTATTCAGGGAAAATATCATGGCAGCGTTCCGTCAGGACAGACCGGAGAACCCGACTAGTGGGGCATTATGGGTGGAACTGAGAGATAAGAAAGGTACGACCATGTTAATGGGGCCATATCATAGACCACTCAACAGGCCAAAGGATTTTGAGGAACAAATTGTAAAGAGATAGCAGACCGTTGCAAGAAACATAAGGTTGTTATAGTTAGTGATTTCAACTTTCCATATTGACTCAGAATCTCATACTATAAAAGGGCTAAATGGGATAGTTCATTAAATGTGTTCAGGAAAGTTTCCTTCATTGGTACGTAGAATTCCTATGAGAGAGTGTGTGATACTGGATCTGCTATTAAGGGAATAAGACAGGGCAGGTGACAGAAGTTTCTGTAGGGAAAGACTTTGCATCCAGTGACCACAGTGTCATTAATTTCAAAGTAAATATGCAAGGAGATGGGTCTGGTCCACCGGTTGAGATTCTAAATTGGAGAAAGGCCAATTTTGATGGTATCAGAAATAATCTGGCAATCTGGATTGGGACAGGCTGTTTTCTGACAAAGGTGTACTGGGAAAGTGCAAGGCCTTCCAAAACAAAATTTAGAGTACAAAGCTTGTATGTGCCTGTCAGAATAAAATGTAATGATAACAAGTGTAGGGAATCTTGGTCTCAAGAGATATTGAGGCCCTGGTTAAGAGAATAAAGGATGTGCATAGCAAGTAGGAACAAATGAGGTGCTTATGAAGTATAAGAAATGCAAGGGAACACTTGAGAATGAAATCAGGAGGGACAAAATTGTTCTTCTAAAAGACCAGAATGGTAATCCATGTGTGGAGCCAAAACAGATGGGGGAGATCTTAAATGCATTCTTTTCATCTATATTTACATGGGAAATGGACACTGTCTATAGCAGTGAGGCAAAGTGGCATCAACTTCATGGACCCCATACAGATTTCAGAGGAGGTGATTGCTGACCTGAGGCAAATCAGGGTTGATAAATCTCCAAGGCCTGACAAGGTGTTCCCTCAGATCCTACAGGAGGTAAGTGCAGAAATTGCTGGGGTCCTAGCAGGGATATTTAAAGTATCCTTAGTGACAGGCGAGGTAAGAGGATTGTAGGATAGCCAATGTTGTTCCACTTTTTAAAAAAGACTAAACGGAAACCAGGAAATCATAGGCTGGTGAGTTTGATATCAATTGTGGGAAAGTTATTGGAAAGTATTTTCTAAGGGACCGGATATACAAGTATTTGGATAGACATGGAGTGGCTAACGATAGTCAGCATGGTTTTATGTGTGATAGGTCATTTCTAATCAAGCTTGTAGAGTTTTTCAAGGAAGTTACCAGGAACATGAAGGCAAGGGAGTGGATGTTAACTCTATGGACTTTAGTAAAGCATTTGACAGGTCCTGCATGGGAGTCTGATCATGAAGGCTCAATCACTCAGCACTCAGGATGAGGTAGTACAAATCTGGATCAGACATTGGCTTTGTAGGAGAAGCCAGAGAGTGCTAGTAGAGGATTGCCTCTCTGACTAGAGACCTCTTTGATCAATGCTCCGTCCTTTGTTGTTTCTCATTTATATTAATGTTCTGGATGATAATGTGGTTAACTGGATCAGCAAATTTGCAGGTACAGCAAGATGGGGTTGTAGTGGACAATGAGGAAGTCTATCATGGATCTGGATCAGCTGGAAAAATGGGCTGAAAAATGGTAGATGGAATTTAATGCAGACAGGTGCAAGGTTTCGCACTTTGGAAGGACCAACCAGGATAGGTCTTACACAGTGAACTGTAGAGCACTGAAGAGAGTTGTAGAACAAAGGGATCTGGGAATACAGGTCAATAATTCTTTGACACTGGTATCACAGGTAAATTGGGTCATAAAGAAAGCTTTTGGCACATAGGTCTTCATAAATCAATGTATTGAGTACAGAAGATGGGATGCTATTTTGAAGTTGTATAGGATGTTGCTGAGGCCTAATTTGGAGTATTATGTGTAGTTTTGGTCACCTACCTACAGTAAACAACTTTGAAAGAATGTAGAGGAAAATTTGCAAAGATCTTGCTAAGTCTGGAGGACATGAGTTATAAAGAAACTTTGAATAGGTTTGGACTATATTCTTTAGAACATAGATGATTGAGAGGAGATTTGATAGAGGTATACAAAATTGAAGGGTATAGATCGGATAAAATCAAGCAGGCTTCTTCCACTGAGATTGGGTGGGACTACAACCAAAGGTCATGGCTAAGGGTGAAAGGTGAGAAGTTTAAGGGGAACATGAGGGGAAAGTTCTTCACTCAGAGGATTGTGAGAGTGTGGATTGAACTGCGAGCACAAATGGTCCATGTGAGCTTGATTTCAATGGTTAAGAGGACTTTGGATAGGTACTTGGAGAGTAGAGATATAGAGGGCTATTGACCTGGTGCAGGTTGATGGGAGTAGGTAGTTTAAATGGTTTTGGTATGGACTAGATGGGCCGAAGGGCCTGTTTCTGCACAGTACTTCATAACTTTTGTGTTGCCTGTGGGTTTATGATTACGATGAGCAAACTACATGAACCCAGCATTTAGAAACCTGGCATGTCAGCATCAGGCCCAGTTTCCCTGGCACCAGTTAAAGCTAACCTGTGCATCATAAAACTTGTTTTATCTCTGAAAAGCAGAGGCACAAGTAGTTTTGGTAGTCAAGGACTGGACACCTGGATGCAGTACTGCAGCATATTTAATGATCTCATACATGTGGTCGAGGTCAACACACATCACATCTTAGCACACCATTAGCTCCAGTGTCCAGACCTCTTCCCTCACCTACAAACACTCGCATCTTCAATCATACTCTTGTCTGTGTCCTACATGGACAGAGACACACGAAGCTGCAGATGCTGGAATCTTGAGGAACAAGCAATCTACTGGAGGAACCAGCTGGTTGAAACCCTTCATCCCAAACAAATGCTGCAGCTTTGCAGCCTCACATTGTATGTTGCCAACTCTTCAGCTACAGCAGGTAAAAATGCCTGAATGTAGAACTCATTAACTCTCGCTCATGCTTGCTGCACAAATGGTGTATAGTTATAGGCAGGGCCAGGTACTCCACATGCCTGCCTTCATGGAGAAGGTGAAGCCCACCATCACTGGAGGAACCATTAGTAAATTCCATGTAGCTTCCAAAGTCTCATTGTAGCATAAGCAGAAACAACCTGATAGTGTGGGCAGTCGCAATGGGGACTGCAGATGCTAGACCCTGTAGTAACACACAAAGCCACATGTCAGACAGCACCTATGGAGGTAAATGAGCAGTTGATTTTTCAGGCCGAGATCCTGAAGAAAAGTGGAGAGTATCAGTATAAAAATGTAGGGGGAGGAGAGGGGAGGGATGAAGCAAGAGCTGGATCTAGGTCTAGCAAGGTTTAGGCGAGGGAGGGAGGCGGATAGGAAAGATGTCAGAAGCTGGGAGGTGATAAAGATTGTCACTCTTCATCTCCCAGCTCTTAGCACGATTTCCATTCTTCCTCTCCCCCCGCCCCCCCCCATACTATGGTTTCCACTGGAAGCTCTTAATGTAATTTTAGTTATTATCATGCAGACTCAGATGTGTGTCATTTATGGCTTTGGATAACAATGCTTAGATATGCCTTGAAGATATCAAACTCCAGATCTCATCCTTCATCAGGTCACTGGAGTCAAACACTATGGTTCTGTGCTATGGCAGTGGTACCACGAAACTGTTCACTCACCTTCTCCCACCTGTGTCATTAAAGGTACTGTAAACCAGTCAGCCCAGAGCGTCACCGTTACGAGATGCACACTATCGGTGGTTAGTAGCTCTAACTCGACGGAGTATGCATAGCTAGTGCGGCCCCTAAATTGCTCATTGGCAATCGTGTTTTGGCGCCTAGGATTCGGCATTTAAAGAGCACCTGAACAGAGCCTCAGTGCTCAGTCGTAAAATCTACTGGGATTATAGTCTAGCATCTTATTAAGTACTCGGTTCTCGTTTCAACCTAATATCGTGTCTCAATTCCATCCTGGGATGCTGCAGCACTTGGGTCCTTACCATCCTCGTCAAGGACTCTCGTCGTGGAATGATTGAGCCAACGTAGATCCAGTGGGGTATCAGTCTCTCAGCCGCTGTGGGCGGACACAGCGAGAGGATTTCCAGTCAGAGCCCAGAGATACGTGATCTCCAGACGCTGGGTACCAGCTATTCCAAGGAGAAAGCCAGAGGCACTTGGATGAGCCTGTCAGTCACTCTGCGGAGACAGTACACCTTCTGACCCCGGAGGGGTTCGACTCAGACCCGGGTTCTCGCCGCGGCTTCCTTACTCAATGCCTATTGATGTTTGAACTCCAGTCGTACCCGCTCCCTTTAGAGCGTAGAAAGGTGGCCTTCATTCTTCAGGGTATTTCTATATTACATTGACTGTTCTGTTTATTATAAAGTACTATGATTGCACATTTAGACGGAGATGTAATGTAAAGATTTTTACTGTTCATGAATGTGAAGGATGTAAGAAATAAAGTCAATTCTAATTCATGATCTCTCTCCTGACCAGAGAGACCTCGCATGGGTCACCACCCATTGGGAATGCAGGTCAGAGATTTGCGCAGTTTCAGAGGAATTTATGGCCACCATGAGAAAGTAACTTTATCATTCCGCCAGTGCAAGCAGAGCTTCGGACTGTCTGATGAAGCTGTATCAGGGAAGTCGGTCAGTGGCTATCTATGCTATTGAGTTCCGGTCTTTGGCCCAGGAGAATGGTTGGAACGGGGAAGCTCTGGGACAAACTGAAGGATGTCATGCTGAAGGTGGTGATCTCCCGGAGTAATAACAGAAGACAGGTGAAGGCAGCTGGAATTTCCTGGAGCTGGGGACCGCCCATCGGCTCAATACACTGCTGCAAGAGTTGAGCCAGTCCATGGCTGCAACTGTTCTGGATAGCTGTCTGCTAGGTTCTGAGCAGATCCAGCAACAGACCAAAGAGTTGCAGATGAGGATTGAGGATCATGAGGAGGACATTAGTTTCTACTTTGACTTGCCCCTCATACCTCCAATCCTCAGGTACTCTAGGCTGTCCCAGCATAACCCTCTGTGAACTGGAAGGAAGGGAGAATCATTGCTTGGCCCAGCTATTGTAAGAGAGTATGTTTATGGCATGGGGTTCCGACCCCCAGACTCTCAAGACCAGCGATTGGCAAGCGGGCAGACTGCAGTGCAAGGTAACCCGAAGCCTAAGGCATCTAGCCGCCAGGTCCCTACTAAAGGAAAGACTCCTAAACACAGGAGCTTGTACCTAGGGGTGTAATGACCATTGGTAACAACCTGTTGCCATCACCTGTGGATATAAAGGATTCTAGTGAACCTAGGAAGGAGACTTGAATGTTGGTGGAACCATCCCTGCCACCTAGGAAGCCTTGGGAGGCATCCTTGAAGAGTTCAGAAGAACCTGAAACACCTCCAGCGTTTTGCGTTCCTTGGATTTCCAGCATAGAATGCCCTGGTTATGCCCTTTGACCTTGTGAATGCTCCAGCAGTTATTGGATCTTGATAAACAATGTACTCTGGGTTACTCTTCATAAGTATGCCTTTGTCTACTTGGATGACATCCTAATCTTCTCTAAGTCCATGGAGCAGCACGTTGCTCACGTCAGGGACATTTTAAAGAGGCTTCTAGACCATGGACTTTATGTCAAGCTGGAGAAGTCTGAGTTTCAAGTGATGACCATTTTATTTTTGGGTTTCTTCATCTCCAACAGCAATCTCAAGATGGATCCTAAGAAGACCCAGAGAGCCAGAGATTGGCCACAACCATACAGTGTCAGGCATCGGAGTGGGTGCCACACAGTCACCTTCAGATGGTAAACTGCACCCACGTGCATTCTTCTCCAGGTGGCTATCCCCAGCAGAGAGTTCCAGCTCACATCAACTACTATCACCGTCTCTCTGAGATGACAGGGCCATCAAGAGTTAGTCATAGGGGAAGGATTCCTGTTATGAGAAGTACCCAACCACACCAGCTTCTGGGATTTAGATGTTCTAATCTTCGAGTGTGAGTAGCTGGCACAGCCTCTTTATGAGTTAAGGATCATCCCATTAATTGGCAATCATATTTTGGCACCTAGAATTCAGTATCTAAAGTGCACCTGAATAGTGCCTCAGTGCTCAATTGTAAATGCTACGAGAATTATCATCTAGTATCTTGTTAGTACTCAATTCTTGTTTCTTCTTAGTATCATGTCTCTATTCCAGCCTCAGATAGTATCATGTCTCTTAGTATCATGTCTCTATTCCAGCCTCAGATAGTATCATGTCTCTTAGTATCATGTCTCTATTCCAGCCTCAGATAGTATCATGTCTCTTAGTATCATGTCTCTATTCCAGCCTCAGATAGTATCATGTCTCTTAGTATCATGCCTCTATTCCAGCCTCAGATACTCCAGCACTTGAGTTGTAACCACCCTCATCAAGGTCTCTCGTCACAGTCACAGCTCAAAGTGAGATGTTGCAGGTTGAAACCCATCAACCTGGAGCTAGATATTGAAAGATCTCAAGGTAGGTGAGCACCAGGAGCAGATGGACTACATCCCCAGGTTCTGAAACAGTTAGCTGAAGAGATTGTGGAGGCATTCGCAGTGATCTTTCAAGAATCACTAGATTCTGGAATGTTTCCAGAGAACTGAAAAATTGCACATCTCACTCAATTCGATAAGAGGGAGGGAGGCAAAAGGCAGGAAACCACTGTACAGGCTCTTTAGTCTGACTTCAGTAGTTGGCAAGAGGTTAGGGTCCATTATTAATGATGAGGTTTTCAGATACCTGAAGGCAGATTAGATGGTTTCCTTCAGGGGAAATCTAGTCAGACAAATCCATTGAAATTTTGAGGAAGTAAATAGCAATATTTTGCAAACTGGAGTCAATGGATGTTTTTTACTTGGATTTTCAAAAGGCCTTTGACAAGATGCTGCACATGGGGTTGCTTAATAAGATAGCAGCCCTTGATTTGACAGGAAAGATTCTAGCATGGATTGAAGATTGACTGACTGGCAGGAGGTTGTGAGTAGCGGTGTTTCTCACAGGTTGTTAGTGGGTCCGCTGCTTTTCACGTTACGTTAATGATCTGGATGACAGATTGATGGCTTTGTGGCCAGGTTTGTGGATGATACAAATATGGATGGAGACAACAATATATACACCGTGTGCAGGAGCAGGGCTTCAGCCACTGCCTCAGTACAGGGAGAGCAGAGTAAACTGCACGAAGCAGCAAGCAGAACTGGCACGACCCTTACCTGTGGTCCCAACACCTTGCCTTTCAGTCTATTGGGTCCTGTGTTTAAATTGTTCAAACATCAGGCTGTTCCTTGCTCCAAGACTCAGGCCCAGTTGCATCGATACACTCTGGGCCTGGCCCCTGCCACCTTGTTTCAGCCTGTACCTGATCTTTCCAAATCAGCCCAGTATGGAATGATCAAACCTTGCTCTCGGTTTAGGTGGACAGGCCTTAAAACTGCCTCTTCTATTTTCTAAATTGGTTGGGGGGGGGAATTCATAAATTGGAATTGCAAAGGGACTTGGGAGTCCTGGTGCAGGATTCCTTAAAGATTAACTTGCCAGTTGAATCAATAGTCAGAAGTCATATGCAATGTTAGCATTCATTTCCAGAGGACTAGAATATAAAAACAGGAGTGAGACATTAAGGCATTGGTCAGAACTCATCTGGAGCATGGTGAGCAGTTCTGGCCCTACATAAATGGAAGGCTGTGCTAGCAGGTGGAGAGGGTCCAGAGGAGGTTTGCAATAATGATCCCAGGAATGAGGAATGTAACCTCTTCATTCCAGAAGAATGAGGGAGGATCTCTTTAAAACTTACCATATATTGAAACTTCCTAGATGGAGTGGTCATGGAGAACATTTTTCCAATACTGGGAGGGTGTAGGAACCAAGGACATTACATCATAATAGAATAATATTCCTTTAAAACAGATGAGGAATTTCTTTAATCAGAGCGTGCAAAATCTGTGGAATTCATTGCCGCAGATGGCTGTGGTGGTCAAGAAGCTGGGTTTATTTAAAGTGGAGATTGATTAGTAAGGGTGTCACAGGTTATGGGGAGAAAGCAGGACAATGGGGTTGAGAAGGAAATAAATCAGCCATGATTGAATGGTGGAGTAGATTTGATGAGCCAAACAGCCTAATTCTGCTCTTATGTCTGATAGTCTTGTAGACTGACATACAAAACTCTCCAAGGCCTTAAATCTTAAAGAAATCTGGAAAGCATCACTGCTTGGAGAGACATGGCAAAAGCTGGTAAGCATCAATCACTGGCTAACCTCCAGTCACTGATGAGCCTGTCAAACAGCTGTGGTGGCAGTCATTCCTGCTGCTGAACACATGTTCAGCTGCTCAAGGTTAAGAGAGGGCACTAGCTAGAGAGCTAAGCTCCAATTTATCAGCAGTGAACACTGATGGATGTCATCATCTATCTGCTCGGAATACCTGTCAGTCTGTAGGTGCTAGTGTGCTTTCACCATTCTGAATATTGGGGTTGGTGTAACAATATTGGTGAGCACATGATCAGCTACCAATGAGGAACTGATCTGATACCAGTTTGCACCATAGGGACAAAATCTGTTTGCTGTTAATGTTTTCTACTTGCACAGATCTTGTTTCTCTCAATACTTGTACTTTAAAAATGTTTTACAAGAGAAGTTCACTCACTTAAAAAACATGAAGTTCCTCACTTTGTGTAAGTGCCCATTTGAAGATTTAAGAAGTTATTTAGTGAGATACAGCATAGAATAGCCCTTCTGCCCCTTTAAGTTACGCCACCCAGCAAACCCCACAACCCTTGATTTTCACCCTAGCCTAATCATGGGACAATTTTCCAAAACTAACCTACCAACCAGTATGCCTTTGGAACTGTGGGAAGAAACTGGAGCACCCGGAGAAAACCCATGGGAGTATATTACAGACAGCGGCCTGTGCATTGAAATCTCAGCAGATATTAATCAGATTGCAGAACCAAATTTCAGCTTAAATCAGACTTTAATTCTACTGTCCTACAATCAGGTAGATTTTAAAGCAATAGAAATACAAACAGGGAGAGATAGTACAGAGACCAACTGTTGCTATCATGGGTTTTGTTCTGTCACAGCTGTCCTAGAGGTTTTGGAGAGTCCTGAATTTTTTTTGACAACTGCTATCATCAAAATAAATATATTTGTTTGCGGAGTATTTACAAATGTAAAATGAGAGCTGTTTCACCTTGTGCAGCCAGAAGAATCAGAATGCATGACTCGACTCTAAAGGAAGAGCAGAGTGTCTCCCAAAGTGCATGTTCCCAGCAACCAGCCTTTCTCTATTACAAACAAGAGAAAATCTGCAGATGTTGGAAATCCAATTAACACACACTAAATGCTGGAGGAACTCAGCAGGCCAGGCAGCATCTATGGGAAAGAGTACAGTCAATGTTTCGGGTTGAGACCCTTCATCCGGACTGGAAAAAGGATGACGAGTCAGAGCAAAAAAGTTGTGGGGGGGGGGGAGGAGAGGAAGATACACAAGGTGATAGGTGAAACTGGGAGGGGAGGGGTGAAATAACGAGCTAGGAAGTTGATTGGTGAAGGAGATGCAGGGCAGGAGAATCTGATAGGAGAAAACAGAAAGCCACGGAAGAAAGAAAAGGAGTAGGAGCACCAGAGGGAGGTGATAGGCAGGAAAGGAAATGAGGTGAGAGAGGAAAATGGGAATGGGGAATGATGAACGACTGGGGGGAGGGCATCACTGGAAGTTCAAAGATCAATGTTTATGCCATCAGGTTGAGGGTTACCCAGAAGGGATACAAAGTGTTGCTGCTCCAGCCTGAGTACGCCCTCATTATGACAGTAGAGGAGGCCATGGACTGACACGGCGCAATGGGAAGTGGAAGTAAAATGGGTTGCCACTGGGAGATCCTGCTTTTTCTGGTGGATGGAGCGTCGGTGCTCGGTGAAGCTGTCTCCCAACTTGCATTAGATCTCACCAGTATACAGGAAGCTGCACTACGAGCACAGGATACAGTTGGGGACACCCAACAGACTTACAGGTGAGCTATCGCCTCACCTGGAAGGACTATTTGGAGCCCTGAATGGAAGTGAGCAAGGAAGTGTAGGGGCAGGTGTAGCATGTTTTGCTTGCAAGGATAAGTGCCAGAAGGGAGATCAGTGGGGAGGAATGAACGGACGAGGGAGTCCCTACAGAAAGTGGAGGTGGGGGAGGGACAGATGTGCTTGATGGTGGGATCCCGCTGAGATGGCGGAAGTTACAGAGAATTATGTGCCGGACGCAGAGGGTGGTGAGATGGTAGGTGAGGATGAGAGGAACCCTATCCATGGTGGGAGGATGGGGTAAGGTCAGATATGCGTGAAATGAAAGAGATGTGGTTGAGAGCAGCATTGATAGCGAAGGAAGTGAAACCCCTTTCTTTGAAGGAGGACATCTTTGTTCTGGAATGAAAAACCTCATCCTGAAAGCGGATGCGGTGGAGACGGAGGATTTGAGAGAAGAGGATGGCATTTTTATAGTCCAGGTAGCTGAGAGTCAGTGGGCTTCTAGTAGACATCAGTAGATAGGCTGTCTCCAGAGATAGAGACAGAGATTGAGAAAGGTGAGGACGGTGTCAGAAATGAACTAGATAAATTTGAGGGCAGAACAAAGAGGCAGGCATAGCTGGGATTTGTGCGACTACCCATAACTACACCTCTTGTTTGAAGGAAGTGGGAGGAGATGAAGGAGGACAAGTTTCATTAGATGGAGGAGAGTGGTGGTGGAGGGGAACTGGTTGGGTCTAGTGCCCAGAAAGAAACAGAGCTTTGAGGCCTTCCTGGTGGGGGATGAATGTGTATAGGGATTGGATATTCATAGTAAAAATAAGATGATCAGGGCCAAGGAACTTGAAATAATTGAAAAGATCAAAAGCATGTATAGTGTCGTGGATGTAGGTAGGAAGGGAATGAACCGGGGGGGGGATAAAACTGAGTTGAGGAGTGGTGAAGTCAAGACAGTTGATTTCCCACTGGCAGTCTCATAGCCTATTAAACACTTCAGTTCATAATCTTTCCAGTCCAGAAACTTATTGAAATAGTGCTGATAGTAACTTGACCCATATTCATTCTGGGGCCACTTAATTAGGTCGACCTGTACACCTGTTCATTAACGCACATATCTAATCAGTCAATCACATGGGAGCAACTAAATGCATAAAAGCAAGCAGGCATGGTCAAGATATTCAGTTGCTAATTAAACCAACCATCAGAGTAGGGAAGAACTATGATCTAAGTGACTTTGACTGTGGAATGATTGTTGGTGCCAGACGTTTAAGTATCTCAGGAACTGCTGATCTCCTGGGATTTTCATGCACAACAGGCTCTAGAATTTACAAAGAATAGTTTTTTTTAAAAAACTAATAAAGAATATATAAAAACACCCAGTGAGTGGCAGTTCTGTTGATGAGAGAGGTCAAAAGAGAGTGGCCAGACTGGTTCAAGATGACAGGAAGGTGACAGTAACTCAAATATCCATGTGTTATAACATTCGTATGCAGAAGAGCATCTCTGAACATGATGTCAAAGCTTCAAGTGGATGGGCTACTACAACAGAAGGCCATGAAGGTTTGTGTAATGGAGGACCAAATCTTGCCAATATTTACCCTTTCTGTCCATGAATATAGGCCTAGACTATTTTACCATTAAATGATGCTTGATATTTCCTGTGTGCTTGTGTGCTAAGCAGCATTTTGTCACTTGGACTAATGAAGTGGTTGTCTTAATATAATTTGACATTTCTGACTAGATTGCAGCTGTTGTGTCTCCTGCTGAAATTAGGAAGGAAGTGATAGTACAGAGCGAGGCAGATTGTCTATTAACAAATGGTAATTGCTCAGATAGAGTGACATTTCAACACACTTTTAAGGTTAACAGTACATCAGTGAGTTTTGTGGGCTTCCTGACACTCAGCTGAAAGCCAGGGTAGAACATAATACAAATGATTCGCATATTGACTGCTACAACCTGCAATCACATAAAATGCTAACGAACATTGGGCCCACAGACAATTTGTTTGAGAGACACGCCTTCCTTCATGTTCTCGTCTTTACTGTGTGCATGGAGAAAATTAGAGTGGCATGGGTTTGAGTTATTCTGAGAAGCACAGTGGCCAAGGAGTGGGACTTGTGACCAAGATCCAGAAATAGCGTCACCCACCAGAAATAAGAGATTGTACTGAGATGGGAAGTTGGGTGCCGGGATGCCAGAAAACAGAGGAGGGGGCAGGGGTTGTCTAGTGGGAGAGATAGTAAAATTGGCTAATTGGTAGTGAGAAGTACTAGTGCAAAGGCTTTCCACCATATGGGGGAGAAACTCTCAGATATTTCTTAAAAGACAACTCCTGAGAGTGTCTCACAGCATCAGAAACATTATTTTCTGAGGCGGTCCTTTTGAAATAATCCCAAAGCATGCCTGGTAATTGTTTTAGAGCCTGTTTCCATCCTCACTAATCAGCAGGTCATACATGACCAGAAGTGATCTCCTCCATTTTCCCATCTCTTTCCAACTCACTGTTTTTCTTGTTGGGTTCTTCTATTTGTTGTTGGAGTTCTGCACATTTACCGTAGGCTTCAACCATAAAATCTGAAGATTTTCCTTAAGTCCTGAAAGATTTCTTATATTCTTGACCATTTGCGATAAATATACCGTCATTAAGATTTTCATCTCCCCTCCCTGTGAACTGTTGGATCATCCATTCAGCATTTCTTTGACTTCTTCCCACCTAATCCCTTTAATACCAAGATACTTTTCTGCAGACTTGACGATAATTTTAATTTTCTCAGTTCTTTTGCTCGTTTGTGCTGAACAATTAATTACATCCACCATAAGAAGCACAAAATCCTTTCTACTCATTAATAGTATATCCTTATTTTCCATATTACAGCTCTCACAATTCGCCAGTTTATTATTCCCTGTATTTGTTTGCTTGACAGCCTTTTTTCATCAAATTCTTTCACTGCCTCTGCATAACTGATTCCTTGAGTTACTTTTCCATATTGTATCTCAGCCACCTTCTTGCTATAAATGCACCCTCGATAAGCTGCGCTGCGTTCCTTGTCACAATTGCAGCATTTCAGCCTAGGTCCCGCTTCACATTTCCCATATTCATGTTTTCTAGCGCATCTTCCACATCTTTGTTTCCCTCTGCAGACCGCCGCAATGTACCCGAATTTCTGACATTTATAGCATCTTAAAGGCGGTGGTATATATATTCTAACTGCATAACACATATACCCTAAGTAAACATTAGTCAGCAATCTCTCTTCATCAAAGTTAATCATTACTGATAAACTATTACATTTTTTCCCATTTCTTGTAACTTTCAAACGTTTGGCCTCAATAACTTTTGCTCCTTTTATGTTCTGTTTAATCTCATCCATAGTAACTTTTGTTGGTATCCCCAAAATAATTCCTCTAGTCCACTTTCTATTGTTGGGTATTGAGCATTGTACTCCTTTGCCATTTATTTTACATAATCTTATCACTTTACCTTGCAGAGCAGTATCCCAACAAATCACTAATAGCGATCCATTTCGTAAAATCTTTGCTCCTTTAATCTTGCCTATAATTTTGTTGAGCATCTTCATCAAACGAATGGGATTCCAATCACCAAAAGATGCCCCGTCTTCCCTTAGTTTTATAATTGCTTTAATCTCATCCTCTTTCCATTGTTTTGCTGTCCTGTTTTAATCATCCGCTGACTCCTCAGAGTTTGATATCCCGTACCTCTGCTTTCTTTACTTCCTCTTTCCATTCTGTTCCTCTTTCCCGCCGACCTCCATCTCTGGTTTACGTTCACTCTTGTCAAAAACTTCCTTCAACAGCTTGGCTCTTTCCTTGATGTTCTCTTTCTCCGCCATTTTCCAGTCACAACTCGACTCTATGCTAGCCTTCTCGAACTATACGTAACTCCAAAAAAACGACTAGCCAGCCGCAGTGAATCCCTGGTTTGCAGAGGTATTTATGTCTCAGCCCCAAAACGAGAAACATGTGCCCACAACAGAAACTTGGGAAAACCAGAAACCCCGGAACAAGGAACCATGGACTAGACTGTGAATCAGAACACGGACTTCACAGACCGGACCATGACATTAGAAGAGTGGGCTGAAAGATGGCAGATGGAGTTTAATGCTGATTAATGTGAGGTGCTACATTTTGGTAGGACTAATCAAAATAGGACATACACGGTAAATGGTAGGACATTGAAGAATGCAGTAGAACAGGGGGATCTAGGAATAATGGTGCATAGTTCCCTGAAGGTGGAATCTCATGTGGATAGGGTGGTGAAGAAAGCTTTTGGTATGCTGGCCTTTATAAATCAGAGCATTGAGTATAGGAGTTGGGATGTAATGTTGAAGTTGTACAAGGCATTGGTAAGGCCAAATTTGGAGTATTGTGTACAGTTTTGGTCACCGAATTATAGGAAAGATGTCAACAAATTAGAGAGAGTACAGAGAAGATTTACCAGAATGTTACCTGGGTTTCAGCACCTAAGTTACAGAGAAAGGTTGAACAAGTTGGGTCTTTATTCTTTGGAGCGTAGAAGGTTGAGGGGGGACTTGATAGAGGTATTTAAAATTATGAGGGGGATAGATAGAGTTGACGTGAATAAGCTTTTTCCATTGAGAGTGGGGGAGATTCATACAGGAGGACACGAGAGTTAAAGGGCAAAAGTTTAGGGGTAACATGAGGGGGAACTTCTTTACTCAGAGAGTGGTAGCTCTGTAGAATGAAATTCCAGCAGAAGTGGTTGAGGCAGGTTCGATGTTGTCATTTAAAGCAAAATTGGATAGCTATATGGACAGGAAAGGAATGGAGGGTTATGAGCTGAGTGCAGGTCGGTGGCACTAAGTGAGAGTATTAGATCAGCATTAACTAGAAGGGCCAAAATGGCCTGTTTCCATGCTGTAATTGTTATATGGTTACATCCTGTAATTCGGTGTTTCTGATTTTTCCCATTTTGTTTGTCTTTTCATGGAACATACTTAGTGGAGAAAACAATAGTGCTGGATGGAGTACAGGGATTGTGTAATGTACCTGACTAATAATCCAGAGGAATTGCTGGAGATGGGTGAAAGGTCATCAACCTGAAATATTAATCCTTGTTTCTCTTTCCACAGATGTTGCCTGAACTTTGAAGTATCCCTTGTATTTTTTTGTTTCCATTTTCTATTTCCAGCACCTGCAGTATTTTTGCTTTTAGTGATCAGAAGTGCTGGACAATTAATACTTCTGAAATCAAATACTATCACAGCATTAATAATCAAGAATTTAATTGAAAGACTGCTGGTCATAGTAACAATGACCACAAATTTATTGAAGTGTCAATAAACATATCCATCAGGTTCATTTCTTTCTTTCTGAGGAAGAAAGATTTATTTACTACCCAGTCTATAGTATATGAATCTCCAAATCCAATTAATGACCTGTGTGATTACATTTATTTATGTTCAATAAGCCTGAATTGGAGGGGTGTCTGAGATCTCAGATAGTTATGGAATTGGAGGTACACATTTAGGGGATTTGTGGGCGGGGATAGAATGAGAATTTAACATTACAGGTATGATAGGTGAATTGAGTGATTTGAATTTGGTCATGGGTATCAGAGTTTTGGAAATTGAACAGAGTGTCAAATAGATAGATCAAGATTACACAGTAATACAATAGAATGGTCATCAGAGTCAACAACAGCATGGTTGAGAATTTCAGCAGCATGACAGCTAAAAGTAAGGCCAATTTTTTTAATATAAAGATGGCAATGAAGGGTTAAATACAACATCAAGGATGAGCCCCGTCTTTCAGTTTCAGGTAGCTGGAAGGGAAATGGATGGAGTTGGTGGATGGGGATTGAGTTTAAGACACAATCCTACTTTTGACTTCCTGGGCCACCACCAGCCATGCCTTCTTCATGATAGGCACATGTTTGTTCCTGCCATTGCTGGAGCGGCGTATCTCTCTCAAACTCAGACAGGGAAGTGCTTGGAGACAGTGCGGCCTCTCACAATGCGCCTTCTCTCTTGCTGTGTCAAACCCAAGCCTCTTGCTCAGTGCAAAGTTTTACAATGTGCAGTCACAATCTGTGAAATGCTAACAGGTCAGTACAATACTATACTTAACCTGACAACTATAGCATGGGAGGGTCTCCGCTCAAAGTTTGAAAGACACTGATTTAGGCTGACCGGTTATACTTTGAAAATAAGGAGACAGTTTTTCTGATAAAATATTTAACTTGGATCCATGTACCGTCTCACATGGATGAGATAGAATTACTATCAGCATAAAGAAGGTTAGTTGATTGGATCAGTTAACTTGTGAACCACATCAATAATGTTCATTACCTGATCAAGTGTACTTCATGAAGTGAGGTACAGGATTGTTGGGTATTTTATTAAGGGACTTGTTTGAAGTAGTGTCCATTTCCCCTGATTGCATTGTGGAATGAAAGGAAAGAACCTACAGTGTGAGTGCCATGACTTTCTGCTGTTCTGGTGTTGCCAGTGTAGTGGAAGGAAAAGGAATGACATTTACCTGTCCAGGCTGTCACTCTGTCATTCTGATGGAAATGCTGCACACGCTGTAACCATTGTCTTTCTCACCTGCTGCACTGGGCTTGGCCTTGAAATTTAGGACTGTGAAATATGTTGGATCAAAATTGGTTCGCGCTTTACCATCCCATTAACTGTGTGGTTCAACATTAATGGATTATTAACTAGATATGGGAATTAATGTCTATCAGTGTAGTGAAGTCTAGATAAGGTTAGGCCACATCTGAACTGTTGCATTTACTTCTGGTTATGCCATTATTGTAAGGATCTGGAGGCTTTGGAGAAGGTGTGGATGAAGTTTACCAAGATGCTAACTGGATTAGAAGGTATATGCAGTGGGGAGAGTTGAGACGAGCTTGCTGGAATAACGGTGCCTGAGAGGACACCTAATTGAAATTAATAAGATTATGAAAGGCATAGGCGGAGTCTATTTCCTGTTGTTGAAATGTCTAATACGAGAAGGCATGCATTTAAGGTGGGAGGAGATAAGTTCAAGGAGATGTGGGGCAAAATTTTTACATGATTGTGGGTGCCTGGAATGTACTGCTAGAGTTAATAGTGGAGGCATATGATAGAGGCATTTAAAAGGCTTTCAAATAGGCACATAAATGTGCAGAGAATGGAAGGATATAGATGTTGTGTATACAAAGAGATTAGTTCAATTAGGTGTTCAATTACAAGCTTGATTCAGCACAACATCACCTTCTCGTACCATTCTATCTCTTTCCTTGTCTCTTCCATTTCTTTTCTCTGCCACTCCCTGGCCACTGCCCCCAATGTCCATTTAGCTCTTTTGTTCTTATCCCTCATCCCTCTCCATGCATCTTTATTTTGTCACCAATCCTTCTCTTCTTCCTGTTCTCATTCCTCCCATTTTCATTCCTTTCTCTTCTTCCAATTAATCTCCATCTTTATCCGCTTCTCTCAATTTCTCCTTATCCTTTCATTCCCTTCATTTTTCCCTCCTTCTCCCAACTTGTTTACAACTCTTACCATATCTGCAGTTCCTTTTGTACCCCTCCCATTGGTTTCCTTTCATTTCCATGTTTACCTTCCAATATCTGCTTTACGTTTGACCAACCCTGAACTGAGCACTCTACCAGTTCTTGACTTCCCAAACGAAATCTCTGAAGAGAGCTGGTACTGACCATGAAATAATAGCACACAATTCAATGAATTAAATGAAGTAAAAGTTCAAAAGTCTGAACAGCATCTAAAAAAATAATGACATGTCAAATACCCGTGATGGATAAATGCAAACCATTTTATTGCCTGTATACAGTATATTTATTATTGTACAGGTTATATATATATATATATTGCGATAACAGAAAGGCTTACAGGGTGAAGAGAATGATTCCAAATTGTTAGAACATTGATCTCTGAAAGGAAGCGAAGGAGCCAGAATCAATTAGTGATCAAAACAGTTTAAAGTGATATGGTTCAGTGATTTAACTGACGAAATCAATCAGATGAATACTATGGGATTTTGTGTGCAAAATCAAAGCACAGCCAGAATTTATAAACATAGACTGAAACAACCACAACTTCCTCTGAAATTCTTCTCTTCTTTTTAAGCCCATCATCCCTACTGGGAGATAGGCCAACATCAGCTGCTCGCCAGAAGTTCTCCATCCTGGGAGACAGGTCACCATCTGTTGCTCACCAAGGTCCTCCGTTCTGGGCCAGTAGAAGGTTGATAAAACCTGTGGCTTCTCACCACGTGGTTTCATATGTCTTCTAAGCAAAGATCCTTCTTCTCCTAGGCATGTGGTTCTTGGACCTTCGATTAGCATTTCTGTAGCAATGTTTCTTTTTGTCAGGATAGAATTGCTAGCCCCATGTCCAACCTTCCTCCTTTTGCAGCTGGGCCTGGGACTGTCCATGGCAGAGTTTTTAATCCGACAAGTGACTATGACTGTGACTCTGTGACTATGACTGTGACTCTATGACTAGGTATTTTCATAGTGGAAGAGACCCAACTTGGAGAAATGCTGTAGTTGATAGCAATTAAACAGTTTTGTGACTCAACTACAAGTGAGTGTATATAGGATAAAATAGAAATAGAGTTTTATGAAAGCAGCGGGTTCAGAGAGAGACTAAACAAAGTTTTAACTGCGAAAACTAGAGAGATTGTTACCTATTCCTCCTAAATAGGAGGAATAACCATTGAACTGAAGAAACAAATACTGTACAGTCCTATCTGTGGAATTGAGCTAATAAAAATGATAGTGAATTTTGAATTGATCATTGGGTAGTGTACGCACAGAAGAAATATACTACTGTAGCTAACTCAGGTGCCATTAAGGTAGAACGTATGAGAGTAATTTTTTAAAAAATCTCCGTGTTAATGCTATGGTATGCCTGGAAATCACTCTCGGTGGTTCAGTTGATGATGCTGGTGACTGGTGCAAACTTGCCCACACCCACAATATGTGTATCTGCACTGGGCACTGAAACACTGGATTCCCCTTTGAGAACAGTTAGCACTTCCATTCCTTTCTAATACTTTGATGTCATTGCTTATAACGTTGATCACCGTGCCCAGAAAATATCTGCATGGTTTAATAACTGAGTAAGTTCAGAAAACTGTCTGGGAGAGAATTGAAACAAGCCGGTAATATCTGTTTTTATATTGCAGATAACAAAAGATCCTGATTGCTGTTTAGTTTTAGGAACTGATACTGTTGTATTGTTAACAAGTACAGTACTGTTGTGAATGTTCGATGTAGTACTGAACCTCCATCTGTGAAAGTTGAATCTAAAACTACCAGGGACAGAAAAAGAAGTAATAAGACTTCCTTTTTCTGACAAGAAAGATGCCATTCATTTTTAAAATGTGTATGAAGCATTCAGATTTTTCTTTGCAATATTAGTCCTGTGCATAGTCTATTTGGGACGTGATGTTGTAAATAAGTATGATTTCCTGTTTTTGCCCACAGAGATGCCATTCAGCTTAAGGCTTTGTAAAACATTCAGACTTTAATATAATCAGTGTTGTACTGCTAAGTTCTTAATGCTTTTTACCTTGTTACAGGATCAAAAGGTGATTTAAATGTCATTGTATAATGAAACCAATTTGAGTGCTGTCCCTGTTTGTATGGTAACTCTGGAGCAATTAAATTATAGATCCCAACTTGCTTCCTGAACTGCCATTACAAGAAAATTTGCTTTTGAAGAGGTTGACTGAAGGACTGCAGGTTCTCACCACGCTGAGGGTGCCATGCCTGAGACTCGGCAGAGCCACAAAAGCATGTGTCTGACCAAAGGCTTAAACATGAAATGCCAGAAGAGTGTGAGGTGAGAAGGTTGCAGTCTCCAAGGAGACAATGGACCAAATAATTGACCTCATCAGAGATGATCTCCAACCACCTTCAAAGCCACAAACTGCATTGACTATGATTGTAAAGGTGATAGCAGTGCTGAATTTCTTTGAAACAGGCCCCTTCTAGACCAGCGTTGCAAGTGATGCAGCATTTCACAGATTGCAGCAAGGGAAGAATTCTCCAAATAACTGGGGTAATGTTCATGTATGCATCAGGATTCTTTAGGCTAGATCTGTGACTTGCAGCTTAGAGTTTAATAACAATGTTCAAAAGACATTTAGATAAGTGCATGGATAGGAAGAGTTCACCAGGATATGGGCCAAATGTGGGCAAATTGGACCAGTCTGATGTCAGACCAAAGGGCATGTTTCTATATTGTAGACTATATGATGGAGTACAGACAGAAGGCATCCCCCAAAATTGCCTAGTGCTATGAAGTCACCTGATGGCATGTCTGCCACTTTCACTAACATGAAAGTCTACCACTCATTCAATGGATATACCTCATGCAATGTGGAGCTTCATTTTCTGTATGTGAAGTTGGCATGATGGGTAGTACACGCGGTAAGGTGGACACTTGGAAATGAGGACAGGCTGATGAAAGCATGCTGATGATACTCCACTGTCACAACAATCACTTTGAGCGATAAAACCATGTGTGTAATCTGCTGGAGAGGTGATGTCACTTTTCCACTCTTTGGACAGGTCAGGGGTGATGGGAGCTATTTCCTAAATGGTTTACTCTTGCTACATTCCCATGACCACCCTGGTTTTATTGTAGCAGATTCATCCCTCTCCCCATCCTCCCTGCAGCTTTATAAGTTTCCTTTGTCTCATTTTGAGTTCCCTGAACTAAACATTGACTCTGTTTCTCTTTCCACAAGTGCATCTGACCTGCTGTATATTTCCAGAACTTTATAGTTTTGTTTTAGGTTTTCACTGAACAATCTGCCCCTGCTCATCTAGAGACCCTCACACAGTCTGCCCAAGCCCATCCATCTTGATGACTCGGATCTCATTCCAGATGCTTTTGCACCATTGACAGTCACATTACCATCTCCCTGAATTTCTGTCGTCTTTTTCTTGTACCCATCAACTCCACAAGCTCCACACACAAAATGCTGAAGGAACTCTGCAGGTCAGGCAGCTCCCGTGGAAACAGATAGATTGTCGACGTTTCAGGCCGAGACCCTTCTTAGGAACAGAGAAGGAAGGGGGAAGATGCCAGAATAAAAAGGTAGGGGGAGGGGAAAGAGGCTAGCTGGAAGGTGATGGGTGAAGCCAGGTTGGTGGGAAAGGTCAAGGGCTGGAGAAAAAGGAATCTGCTGGGACAGGAGAGTGGAGAGGGGTATGGAGAAGGGCACCGAGGCAGAAATAATGGCCAGGTGAGAAGAAGTAAAAGGTTAGAGTGGGGAATAGAGGAAGGTGCTGCCCACACCTCCACCAGTTTTGGGTATCTGTCTATTTACTCTCAAAACTAGTGATATTGGCTAAAGGAGAAGTGATGGATATCAACACATTCGACATGTCCTATGGTTACCCTGTTGGCATTACTGGGATTGTGCACTCAAAGAAAATTTCCTTCACCCTCAATGTTAGCACCAATTTCATGCATTCAACTGACTCCAGATTAAGAATAGTCACCTGAAGCTATCCTCCTTCACTTCCTCCAGCAGTCTTTTTATAAGTTCAGCCAGAGCTTTCAAAAGTCTTTTGTTGAACACAATACTCATCATACATGTTTTCACCAGCAGTCTGCAGTCTATATACCTGCTTGTCAAATGCTGACAGTTCCTTCATAAATGGCTCAGCACTGTTTTCTCTCCCAAGAAATCTGCACCTTTTTGAACTAGACAGAAAAGGGAAGACAGAAATAGTAAACTCTGCCATAAATGCAGAGGGTAAGGTGGGATGGGGAGGGGTAATTCTAATATTTTAAGATCTTCCAAATAGTCTGATTTTAATTATGAATTGCAAAGAAAGCTACACCTTCCAATCACTGTATTCTGTCTCTGAAATCAACTGCCTAAAATAAGATAAATTAATCTCGATTGTACTTAAATTGTGAAATGGGCAACATGCACAAGGTGGCTTAATTTTTATCCTACACTGCTCTGTAGTGCGGTGCATGGCTGACTTAAGACTGTAGGAGCCATTCTGACTTCCTCAAATTTGACCCCATGACTAGCACTTGGCCTCTCCTAGCATCAACCTAACGGAAAAACTTAATAAGGCCTACCTCGGAGAATTCTGCTCTTATTATTGACTCCATGTCAAAATCACCTCACAAAACACAAATGTAATTGAGGTAATGACTAAATTTAAATAAAATTCTCAGCTATCTTTCATCTAAGTACAATTAAATGGCTTGATGAAAGCACACATATGCTGACTTGTGAGTGTGGTGCCTTACTAAACAGCATTACATAAAACAGACAGGTTAAAAATTTGAGATCATCCATAATGCAGTATCTTGCAATAAAATTGAAAAATTAGAAAATAACTATTTATGAGAAAGGTGTAAGTTTATGTTCAGTGATAGTTCATTAAACCTACTTTTCCTTCATCAGTGTGACAGGAGTTTAAATCATTTAGCTAGGAGTACTCCATGTTTCATTTCACAGGTGCATTCCCTCACAGCCACAAAATCCAAGAACCCTTTAGACTGGCCACGTGAGTCTGACATTCTGGGTTGCTCTCAAAGACTAGACTGGGGTAGATCAGGGATATTAGGGTTGTGACTTTTATCAGCTGCACAGAAACCATAATGTTGATGCAGCTGTCCTTGCAATTCATAATTAACACAGACCATTTGGAAGACCTGAAATATTAGAACCACCCCCTTGCTTTAGCTCTGCATTTATGACAGAGTTTACTATTTCTGTCTTCCCATCCCTGTCTAGAATAAAAAGGTGCAGATTTCTTGGGAGAGGAAACAATGCTGAGCCATTTATAAAGGAGCTGTCAGTGTTTGACGAGCAGGCATATAGTCTGCAGTCTGCTAGTGAAAACATGTATGATTAGTATTGAATTCAACAAAAGACTTTTGAAAGCCGTGGTTGAATATGGAGACATTCAGGAGAAAATGTGGTAAAAGACTCTCTCCTGAGAGAATCTTTTAGTAGCATCTCCCTAAACTCAGAGTACGGTGCGTTTTACTCTTAGGAGCAAAGATAATATCAGATGATTCATTGTAGTTTCCATAGTTATAATTGCATAGCTCACTTTAATAATTTTAAAATGATTTTAAAGAGTAGCTTTATTTGACACATGCAACATACACAAAATGCAGGAGGTTCTCAGCAGGTCAGGCAGCATCAATGGGATGAACAAACAGTCAACATTCTGGTGTTATTTGCCATATGTAATGTAAGTTCATCAAAACATTGAAACATACAGTGAAATGTATCGTACGAGTTGGCAACCATCACAATCCGAGGATGTGCTGGGGACAGCCTGCTGGTGTTGCCATGGCTTGGGTACCAACATGGCATTGCCACAACTTACTGTCCTAACCAATACACCTTTGGGAGGAAAGCAGAACACCTGGAGGAAGCTCACATGGCCATGTGCAGATCCTGCAAACTCCTTACAACATTGATCACTGGCACTGTAAAGCATTATGCTAAACTCTGCGCTACTGTCAGGTTGCTTAAGGTTCTCATAGCCAGGGGTGGTAAAGGGGATAAGCTCCCACTACCTATTAAATACTCCCAATGGCGTGCACCTCAAATAGCCTCCGACAACTAAGTCCAGCTCCTGGCCTTCACATGTGGCTCAGCTACTAAGCCCAGCGAAACCATTTCTACTGACAGGAGAAGGGAGGAAGGCAGGTTACCGATGCTTTAAAACCAGTCGCTTCAGGCAGATGGGGCTCATCAGCCATGGTAAGCGGCTCATCTCTCTGATCTCACACCTCTGCTACCCTGTGGCTATACCCACTCATGGGGAAGGCTTCAGGAGCAAACTCCAATGGAAAAATCTGGAGCTGGAGTCCCTACGGCAGTCCTACATTGAGTTCAATGTTGACTGGCAACTCCTGTGATGCTGCTGGTGCCAGACTGTATTGGTCTCTGCCATTCCTTTGGATTCATCATATGTGCGGAGGGGGAGAGCTTGCTACATGGGCAACGTCTTGCTCTCGATATCGTACTGCACAGGCTTGCATATCTAGACAGCTTGGATGCAATGTCCATGGTCAGCTCCGAGGCCCTCCTGGTGCCATTGATGGGTGAGGGTTGGGCATTGTGAGACTGGGCAAAGGGTAGCCCAGGATGACCTGACCATCCTTCCTGATTACCTATTGACAAGTTTGTAATGTTTCCCTTTCAGTTCAATCTGATGATTAATAATGAATTAGAATCAGAATCAGGTTTAACAACAGCGGCATATGTCATCAAATTAGTTAACAGTGGCAGCAGTACAATACAATACATGATAAAGAAAGAAAAATAGACCAATCAATCAATTACAGTAAGTATGTATATTAAGAAGTTAAATTAGGAACAGAAATACAAAAACAGAAATTTTAAAAAGTGAGGTGGTGTTCATGGGTTCAATGTCCATTTAGAAATCGGATGGCAGAGGGGAAGAGGCTTTTCCTGAATCTTTGACTATGAGCTGTTGAGCTTCAGTACGTCCTTCCTGATGGTAACAATGAGAAGAGGGCATGTCCTGGGTGGTGGGGTCCTTGATGGTGGAAGTTGTTTTTCTTGAAGATGTCTGGGATACTATGGAAGCTAGTTCCCGTGGAGGTGAGTCTTTGCAGCTTACTTCGATCCTGTGCAGTATCCCCACCCTCCCCCATAGCAGGCGCTGATGCAGCCAGTCAGAGTGCTCTCCATGGTACATCTGTAGAAGTTGTCATGTAGATTAGGTGACAATCAAATCTCCTCAAATTCCTGATGAAATATAGCCACTGACTTGTCTTCTTTATAGCTGCATCGATATGTTGGGGCCAGGTTAGATCCTCAGAGATATTGACAATCAGGAACTTGAAATTACTCACACTCTCTTCTTCTGAGCCCTCAATGAGGATTGGTTCGTGTTCCCTTGTCCTACCAGTACTGCAGCCCACAGTCATGTCTTTGGTCTTACTGATGTTGACCAAGGTTGTTGCAGTGACACCACTTAATTAGGGGGTATATCTCGTTCCTGTACGTCCTCTCGTCCCCATCTGAGATTCTGCCAACAATGGTTGCAACATCAGCGAATTTATAGATGGATTTTGAGCTATGCTGAGCCGCAGTCATGAGTATAGTGAGAGTAGAGCAGTGGACTAAGCACACATCCCCGAGCTGTGCCAGTGTTGATCGTCAGCGAGAAGGTGATGTAATTACCAATCTGCACAGATTATGGTCATCCGGTTAGGAAGTTGAGAATTTAATTGCAGAGGGAGGTACAGAAGTCTAGTTTCTGTAGATTTTTGATCAGGATTGTAGGAATGATGGTGTTAAACACTGAGCTATAGTCAATGAACAGCATCCTGACGTAGGTGTTTGTACCAACCAGGTGAACTAAAGCCACGTAGAGAGCCATTGAGATAGCGTCTGCCATAGATCTATTATAGTGATAGACAAATGGCAGTGGGTTCAGGTGCTTGCTGAGGCAAGAGTTGATTCTAGCTATAATCAACCTCTGAAAGCATTTCATCACCAGAGATGTGACTCTAGTGGATGATAGTCATTAAGGCATCTCAGACTACTCCTCTTGGGTACTGGTATAATTGTTGCAGGTGGGAACTTCTGACTGCCAAAGTGAGGCTTTGAAAATATCCTTGAATACACCTGCCTGCTGGTTGGCACAAGTTTTCAGAGCCTTACCAGACACTTCATTGGGGCCTGCTACCTTGAGTGTGTTCACCCTGTGAGACAGAGTTCACAGGATCACAGGGTGATTTCTAAGGCAATGCATTGTATTTACTAAAGAAATGGAAATTGGCCATATATATTTCACCAGAATAATGATTTGGAAGAAAATCTGGTCATTGTATCTTGTCCTTTTTGACTTTGAGATTCTAAATATAGGAGCAGTACTTCTGCTCACCACCAGTCCCCTGAGCCTGCCTCCTAACACCCCTTTTCTGCTGCTATGATAGATAAAGCATTGGGTCCTCTAGGCTGATCAGTTTAGCTACGGACCAGAAATAACTTTTGCTTCCAACTACAGTAAACTTTACAAAGCATGTTGGTAGGTAAAGTGCTTAGCTTTAACATTGAATTGAGAGGAACATTAATCAATATATTTTCAGAAAGGAAACTAGTCATTAGTTAACGTATCAGTTACTAATGAAAAGACCAAAAAGAAGATAACAGAAAAGGGTGTAAATGTACTAGAAAGTTCAGGCAAGGAGAACATGATTAAGGTCCCTTTATTAACTATGAGGGTGATTTGAAATAAAGTATTTGAATTCAAAGTTTATAGAGCTAATATAAATTTGATATTATTAATCTAATGCATGCCTGCTAGCTGAAAATAGACTTGGATTTGAGAGGGTACACAATACTTCTGCAAAGATAAATCTATTAAGTTAGAAAGGAATGGCATAATTGGTAAATTTTCACATAGTAGCTTCCAAAAGGCTTGGAATAACAGTAGAAGAAAGATTACAGAATCATTTGCATAGAAATAAGTAATGATAATGGCAACAGGGCAATAATTGGTCACTGCTATCAATTGATAACTCAAGGTGAGCAAGCAGATAGCAAATTGTTCAGCCAAACAAGGAAAGATACTGAGTATGGTAATAAAATCAGGAGAGTTTTCAATAATAGAAGCAAAATGGACAGATTAAAGAAAATTGGACAGAAGGCAAATGCTCTAAAGATCTCACAGAGTATGTTAATAAAAAGCCTTGTTTTTCTATCTGTCTGTTAACTCCTTAATGGGAGACAGTTCAGCTGCCCTCAAACACCTGCCCATGTGGCTGTTCATTGCTCCTCAGGCCTGAGAGGGCTGTGGACAAACTATTTTATGAACGTAACAACACAGACTTTCACATGCTCACTCACTGGGGTTGATTTTTCACTGTCTTCAAATGGTGTTAATGGAGAGGGATGGTCACCTTACTGGCCAATCAATAGATTGTGTTGTTGCTGGGAGTTAATACAAAGCTACAGATAATTGATAAGAGCCTGTACCTGTTTGCACCATATAAACTGTACCTCTACCCACACCATCCAGCTGCATGAACACTACCTCACTTCTTATTATTTCTGTTTCTGCACTATTTTTAATTTAACTATTTAATATACACATACACACAGCTGGTGGCGTAGTGGCATCAGCGCTGGACTTCAGAGCAAAGGGTCCGGAGTTCGAATCCAGCCAGCTCTCTTGCACGCTTTCCATCCGTGCTGGGTTGAGCGTCGAGCTAGCTACTCAGCCTTGTAAAAATAAGAAAGCCTGCTAAAAAAATGCCATCATGACGGCGTCCTGATGACTCGGAGTTAAGGGCTTTCTTCTTCTTCGTACACATGTACTTACTTTAATTCATTTCTTTCCTTCTTTATATATATATCATCTATTGCACTGTATAGTTAGCAAATTTCATGACATGTGTTGGTGATATTAAACCTGATTCTGATTCTGACGTAGCTTTTGATTTTTATGTCTCCTAATGGGCAGGAAAAGACTGGCTGAGAGGTTAAAATAAAAAAAATTGAATCTGAACTTTAACCATCTGCATTTGCTACCATTGTAATATTAACCACGGCCATTTCAGGCAATAGGGGTGACTGGTTGTGATTCAGAAGTTGGAGCCTAGAGTTATCATTAGAGGGATTTAACTGAGGTCTTCACAATGACAAACAGGAGAAAATCTGCATATGCTGGAAGTCGAGGCAACACAGACAAAATGCCAGAGGAACTCAGCAGGCTAGGCAGCATCCACAGAAAGGGAAAAGAGTCAACATTTCACATCAAAACCCTTCATTGGGACTTGATCAGCAGGATATCAAAGTCTGTGTCTCTTGCTGTTGTGCACGCTCCCTCTCCCCTCATTCCCTCTGTAAAATATCGGTACCATAGTTTCAATACCACAGAGCACCCTAACTGGTAAGTAACTTGTCATCTACAGCAGAAATCTCAACAAATGAGATCAGTGCTTATTCTGAAGATTTTTCATTGTCTATCAGAGTGCTCTGGAGCCACTCGTGCAGGTAGCTGGTAAAAAAGACACAAAAGACTAGCTTTGTTTTACTGAGAGAACACTCAAGAACAAGTCTTCAAAAGGAGTTTGGAGAGCATTTGTCTGTGGCCCATTAACGGTCACTTCTAAGAGTGCTTTCAATATCTCCTAGTTGATTAGCAAGCTGCTGATAATCTTATGAGAATATGAGGTCATGTTCAACTGACTTAGATCTTGGATCTGGCAGCAATAACAGCTTATTAAATACCTTATGCCTGTGTGTCTCACGGTTGTTTACTTCACAACCACTCCAGACCCACACCAGCCTGACACTTATTGGTCCCTTAAGTGGCCTCAAGAGCCCCCTAGTTGTATAAACCTACTTGCTCAAGTTCAAGTGGCTAAATATTATCTTCCAAAGTCAACAGATTATGAAGGATTAATTGCTTTATGGGAATCAACAATGAAAATCTGAGAGATGTCCAAGAATAGGCATCTTTTGTGATGGATATTCACTTTCCTGGGCCCAAAAAGCTTATTACTAACCTTAGCTTTCATTCACTGCAGCATGACCTTTCCAAAGGGTCAGAGTTGTTTGTGACAAAGTTAAACTTCTAGCCAACATTTCTTGCTCAACTTCTTGCTGTAAACAAGTAAATAGTGAGGTCTTGTAGGTCACTGTTTGATCAATGTAAGACAATGAGGTCATGTTAATTGGCCTGCATCAAACCATACAACATTGGCTGAATTTTTAGCCACACTGACACCATTGCGACCGAGTTCAAAGAAGCTTTCAGACCAGACTGATTTTCTCCCTTAACACATCAAACATGGTCACAGGTATAGTTATATTTGTCGGCTTAGAGAGTCAGCCCTCACAGAATTAACGTCGGGTGTCTATGATCTCTGTCTCCAAATGCTTTAGACCATCTGTGTGAATTACTTTGTCCCAGCAAAGTTGTCTGAAAAATATCACATGCAGATAACGTCAACTTATAGCAAAATGTATAAATGATAGAAAGTATTGGAGATTGTTAGAAGTGCCAAGGCAAAAGACACAAAGATGCAGTTATAGAAGGAACAACTAAATAATGAGGTAGTATATATGGGCTGATTGTCCATTTAGAAATCAGGTGATGGAGGAGAAGAAGCTGTTCCTAAAATGTTGTCTTTAGTGTGTGTCTTTAGTCTCCTGTGTCTCCTCCTTGATGATGGTAATGAGAAGGGGGCATGTCCTGGGTTAAGGGGGCCTTAATGATGAATTTAGTCTTTTTAAAGCATTGCCTTTCGAAGATGTCCTTTTAAAGATGTACTTCTGGAATGAAGGTGTATCTGGAGTAAATGGTAGCGAAATCAATAATCTTTAAAATGAAAATCAGAAATCTAAGCAGGGATGGTAGTCTTTTTGATGGCTAATGAGAAGGGGTGGAAAAGCAGATGTACTCTGAGGTAGTGTAGAAAAATGAATCCAAACGTAAAATACACTGAGATGAAATATTAACTTTGCTGCTGGCTCTGTCCACAGATCTCTGCCCGAGCTGCAGAGAGCTTTTAACACCTTAGCACTGGTAAATCACCTATACACATCACTTTCAAAACCTAAATACATCAAAGTGGTACAAGGGAAAGCAGTAACAGAATGTAAAATAAAGTGTTACAGTTATAGAGAAAGTGCGGTGCAGGTAGGCATTCGGTGAAGGGCCATGCAAGGAAGATTGTAAGATCAAGACTTCATCCTTAACATAAAAAAACCCCATTCGATAGCCTTACAACAGTGGGATAGAAGCTGTCCTTGGGCATAGTGCTGTGTGTGTTTCAAGCTGGAAGGGAAAAAAGAAAAGATGATGTATAGAATGTGATAGACCTTTGTCTATATTTTCTGCTACTTCAGAAAACAGGTAACATAATTAGGGTCCATGGAGACCGGTTTCCATGATGGACTGAGCTGGGTCCACAACTCTTGGTACTTTCTTAGTCTACGTCCATGTTTCTGTAATAACCCAGAGAGGATGACATGCAAAGCTAGACTTTTCACCGCATCTAGGTACATGTGACCGTAATAAACTATATCAAAGTTGGGAATTCTCAGTCGGTCAGACAGCCATCTGTGATTGACACGTTCAGGACATCTGTTTCGGCCTGCTTCCTGAAGTCAATTTTGTTTTACTAATATTGAGGGAAATGTTATTGTCATTCTATAGAGCAAGTAACAGAGTTAATGTTTCAGGCCAATATGTAAAGATTGGTGAGGGTCAGAAAGGAAATTCCTGAATTTTCTTCATCTACTGAGGAAGTAGAGGTATTAATGTGCTTTCTTGGTCATGACATCTTGGACCAGTATAAGCTATTGGTGATATTTACATCTAGGAACTCTCAGCCATCTCCACTTCAGTATCATTGATGTAGACAGGGGTGAGTGCTCTGCCCCACTTTCTGAAGCCCATGACCAGCTCTTTTGTTTTGCTACCACGGAGGGGAAGGCTGTTATTATGACACCATGCCACAAGGCTCTCTACCTCTTTCCTGTATTCTGTCTCATGAGATTTGAGATCTGGCCCACTACAGTAGTGTCATCTATGAACTTGTAGATGGAATTAAATCAGGATCTGACCATGCAGTCATGAGTGTATAGAGAGTTAGGTAAGGAGCTGAGGATGCAGGGCACCAGTGATAAGGATTACCTTGGGAGAGGCATAGTTATTTATCCTTACTGCAGCCTGTTGGTCAGGAAGTCATGAATCTAGTTGTAAATGGGTATTGAGACCCAGATGTAGGAATTTCAACATGGGATTGAATGTGGAACTGTGTCAATAAATAGTAGTCAGACAGATGTGACTTTGTTATCCAAATGTTCCAGAGATGTGCGTAGGGCCAGGGAGATGGCATCCGTCATGGAACTGTGTCAATGCTAGGTGAATTGCAGTGGGTCGAGGTTGATTGGGAGGATGGAGTTAATGCTTGCCATGACCTGCCTCTCTTCAAGGTAGTAGATGTCAGAGCCAGTGGGTGGTAGTTATGAATGTGATGTTTTGTAACTTCAAAACATTCGACTAATTCAAAGGAAGTCACAGGAGTCAGGAATGCGGTCTAACTTCGGGTCTACTTTAAGCGAGGCCCTGACATATCATGTGGTAGCATGATGACATATGCAGTCTACGTACTTTTTCATGTAACCCGTAATTAATTATTGAAACAAACAAGAATGCTAAAACAATATATATATACACATACAGGATTACTAAAATATTAAATATTTGACAGTGAAGGCACTTATTTTGGCACCAAGATGATAGTTGTCTTCCTAAAGTGAGGGGAATCTTAGATTGAAATATGAAAAAGTTAAAAATGTCTGAAAGTACTCCTGTCGGCTCATCTGTGGCTACAGGCTCAATCCAAGCCAATTATTTGCCGTAGGATCATTCTCAGGAAGACTAATCAAATAACTGCAACTGTGACGGTGTTTACAAGTGTGCCGGAGGCTGTCATGGCTGGTGCTGTCATTTCATTACTCCTCTGTTCAAAATGTGCACGGAATACATTGAACCCATTGGGGAAGAATATATTGTTATCTGCGATGCTGCCTGACTTCACTTTGTAGCCTGTTATAGCATGTAATCTGTGCCACAGCTGATGGCTGGTCTAGGACACAGTTTTGGATTGTCATTGTCTCTTGGCATCCCTATCGCTTTATGGAAGTCAGAGATTGATATTCTGTACAGGTCAGGATCACCTGATTTAAATGCTGCATACAGGGATTCAGTATGGAATGGATTTCCTGGTATGCTCATGGTTTCTGATTGGGGAAACTTGCATATTGACTTTGTTGGTCCTTTACACAATTCCTGATGAAGACTGTGAAGGATGTGACATGCTCATTTAGACTGGCCACTGATGTTTTGAATATGGACCAGTCTACTGACTCAGAGTACACTCGCAGAAGTTCACTTATTTCTTCAGACCAGCACTGTACAACTTTCTATATTGGATTCTCAAATTTCAGTTTGTTTGTACACAGGGAGAATGAACACAGATTGGTGCTCTGATTTGTCAAACTGAAGAAGGGGAAGTGGCTCAGTAGGTGTCTTTGATGGTTGTGTAGCAACAGACAAGAGTGTTTGAGCCCCGGTGGGAAAGGAGATGCGCTGGCAATATTTTCATAGCACACTCTTGAAGTTGGCCTAGTTGAAGCTGATGATCATGGAATGTAGTTTGTTTGGTGCAGGCTTCATATCTCCCTGTGGTGGGATGCAGACCACTGTAGCCGAGGTGAACTCCTGTGATAGCACTCCACCGTTAGATGAACATGAGCACAAACCCACCAGCACTGTCATGACCAAGTACCAAAAGGAGTTAATTAAGAGGCAGATCCATTAGTGAATTGGGAAGCCCTGGTTTGTATCCACAGTCAAGTGAGGCACATGTGAGTCACATCTCAGTGAAACAGAGTATACAGCAGTCGCTTAGTTCCCTTTGAAAGGTAAGCCTAGCTTTAAGTTTGTCTAGCTTATTTTTAATGCTCTAGATACTCATTTAATGTATGTTTGGAAGGGGAGGTGGGGTTACTTGAAGCCATGCAGTTTCGATCTCATCTGCAGCCCAGCTCTCCTACAACGTTATCTAGTTGGGTGGCTGCATCTGGTCAGTTCTGGAAATCCTGGTATGGGGTCAGCCAGACAATAAGGTACATGGGGATGCTCTGTGTGACAGGCAGCCAGTCTAGTCGGGCACTCTCAAAGGTCAGGCTTGAACCTCAACTGGGGTTTGCCGTTGGGTCACAGCATCAAGAACTCTGGTGAGATCCAAAATGCAAGTCTCTGTCAGGGTCTCATGCCGGGTCCAGGAGTCAAGTCTCTGAGCTAGGGGCCTTTGCTCCAGTCAGGCTTCCATGAGGAAGGCACCATTCTAGGCCTCAATGTTCAGCTCCTAAATGGTAGATCAGTCAATCCAGGAGGTCAGAAGATCACCTGGTTTATAAGCATATTTAAAAGAATATTGTTAGTCATTTTAAAGCCTTATAATTTAGATTTAAAAGAGAGGAATAATTATAACCAGTGTAATGAATAGATCTGCTGAGAGCAGCTTGCAAAGAGTCACCATACTCCAGTGTCTTTTTGGGAATATCTCTTTTCTAATTTCTGTTTGTAGAAAGCTTATTGTGTTTAAAAATATAAATGTTGACTCCTGCAAAGTCTAATATCCTGAAAGATAATTAATGATTATCTGGACCAAATCATGCCTTACTGAGGGCTGGATAGTAAGTTTCCACTTCTGGATAAAGGTTGGTGACTGAACACTGACCATAACTTTGAGTAATGTGGTTTGAAATGTGGACAAGCCAGTAATCTGCCTCAGCTTCATCCATTGCTTCCATGTTTGGTCACCAAAGCTGCACTTGGGATTCAGACAGAGCAGCAGGTGGCCGAATAACACACAAGAAATGCTGAAGGAACTCAACATCTTGTGTTCATGGTAGATGAATGTGTCCTTTCAGGCCTCTGCTTTTATTCTGCTCTTTGTCTGCTATACATTTTGTCCCTACATTTTAATCACCTCCAGGCACAGAATGATCAAGTTGCTGTATTAGCAACCGAACATTTGATATAACAGATAGTGTGTGTATATCTCATTCTGTATCATGACAAAAACACTTGGTGCTTGTGACTAAAATAAACTTTACACTATGTGCATATGTAAGTGAATAATCTGATGCCTGTCGCCCACCCTAAACTGGTACACACGCAACACAACCTGCTGCACATAGAGTAACTTTGCTCCTCATGTCAACCATTCCATCCTGCCTCCAAGCATCACAGAATCACAGAATTATGGAAAATTTGAACATGTGTGACCATTCAGTTCATCTTTGGGGTTTTCTTCATCCTTCCCACATTCTTCCAGTTCTTCCACTGATTGGTTCAAATCTCTGCTTCTTGATTTCTACGCTCCCCCCCACAATAATTGAAGTAGGGTCTTCTTATTTGTTCTGTCTAGGTCAATCACGTTGATAGCATATGAAGCAGGACAGTTCAGCCAGGTGAGGGTCTGCAGGGCATACCTTTATGTACACCTTTCTAATTATGTCACAGGTTTCAGCCTCTAACACCTGCCTAAGTAGTGAGTCCCTCTGAGTGAAACGCATTTCCCCAGTTCCTGCCAATTATCAAAACTCTATGCACTTTGGATTTTAACCCTTCTATATAGGCCCTTTAGAACTTTGTACATCTCGGTCTTCTGTTCTCTGCCTCCTCTGTTGCAAACCTTTGCTTATATCACCTTTGCTCATGTCCACAAGATGGGAACCGCCACGTTCACAAATCTTTGCAACCTCGCTTGTTGTAATCACATCTTTCCTACAACGTGGTGATAAGTCTGCACTTAGTCCTCTTTTTGTGGGTACGAAACAAGGCTGAGGGTCTACCTTTATTTGGAAGAGCAAACTGGGGGGAACGTGATCTACATGGGATAGGATTTTCCTCATGCCTGGCATTTCAGGGATACATTGACATCTCATGACACTTTTCCTCAGTCTTACATGGAACCAGCATGTTGTGGGCATTGACACACATACAAGCAAAACCTGGACACTATGGATGTGGCCAAATTAGTCATACCTTGAGTTCCTTTGCCCACTGGTTTATTCCAGCATATGCAAGAAAGACACTCAGGCACAAAGTTGTAGAATGTTAAAATCTTAACATGTACAATGATCATTACGCTCTAAATACAGTAGTATGTGATCTGTATTATCAAATTCTAAGGTTTCATATTATTGATAAGCACTTTCTTGATCAATGAATAAACATGTAATTATCCCTCCCTGACCAACCTGAGATGAGAACCTGCTCTTGACCAGTATTCAGACACAAAACAAAACATGCTGTTTATTCAATCAATGACACATTCTTCCATTTGTATTCAACAGGCCTTTTACTAACAAACTACACTTTGTCTGCTGATCTACTTATGCTCAAAAACTGTTTACTTCATTTTTGCAGAGGTTAATTGTTCTTGGACAAGTGTATCATTTCTTTTATCTCTTTCACATCCTGTAGCTGTTCTATCGCCTGTCTAAAGAGAACAGGTCAATGTTGTCTTTCCCATATATCTCTATCATCACGACTACAAAGAACATCTATGATCCTATGACCTTGTTATCTTTAAGGGAATGTTCTGGTGAAGTGTTTGTTTGTACTGCTAACAGATCTGACTTGTTTAAGAGGACAGAGACATATGTTCTGCTACAGCATGATTATTGCAGCTGTGCCAGTGTCCCAAGTGCTATAAGAATATTCTTTAGAAATATTCTGTAACCATTCAAGGATTTCTACTCCAACCTTGAGAAAAGTGTGGCCCTCATCCTAAAGCAAGACAAATGGATCCTTCTGGGAAACTCAGCACTAGGGTTGGACAGGGCATAATCCTCTGGGAAGGTGTGGTTGCCAAGAAAGAAGTGGACTCCAACGGAGTCCCTTTCCTCACAAAATGCTTGCTACATAGCCTTGTCAGGATCAACACTTTGCCTTGTCAAAGAGACAAACACAAAACAGAGGGGTAATAACTCGATCCCGGCCCTGGCATCTGTTATTTTTAGTCATCACCTGACAGACAGACTGCAGGATATCTGCACCACCTCTGCTGTGACAGATGTGGTAGGATTGACCACTGCTTTGTAATCTCTATCCATCAGTTTCCAAAATAACTGTAACATTGAAGTGCTCAAAGATTGCACAAAGATAGCTCTTTTCAGACACCAGACAACATGATCTGCCACGAGCTGTAAGTGTCCATCATCCCTGGACTCATCTGAAGGCCACAATAATTACCACTTGTGAAAAGATGGTTGGCTCATCTACCAGAAAACACCAGGTTTATTCGAGTTCAAGTTTAATTATCATTCAATCATGAATAAAGTCAAATGAAACAACATTCCTCTCGGACCAAGGTACAAAACACAGTAACAACAGTCACTCACAGCACAAGGCACATATAGCACATACTCTAGAAGATAATAGTAAGCATACAGTCACACAAAAAATATAATATAGAGCAAATCCCTGAGTGACATGTCCTATAAATTGATGGTGTCTGGACATTGTTGACAAGAACAAGCCCTCAGCAGTCCACAGATGAGTGCACATGTGCACGCAATCCAACTTGTCTTTACCAAGCAAGCACTGGAGGGAGGGGCCTGCCACCTGCCCAGCATGGACACCATGCCACATTGCCTCCAGGGTCTCCACTCTTAGGCAATTACAACAGGCACACCATCTAAGTGGTCTAGTCCGTGCTATGGCCAAGGCCACAGGGATCCCCTGTGCTCAGTCTCTCCAATAAACTAGCTACAATACTCTACATCATCGATGTCCAACAGGGTCTTGCAATCACAAGAAAAACATCCAAGACAATTATCGCTGTTAGACTGCACACCACCTACACGCACCAACTCCAATACCTTTCTATAGCAGGGAGCAACAAGAACTGCACCAAGTCCAGCTCCTCCAGTTCCTTTGTCAAGCAACTTTCTGATGGGGTCGACCTGCGATAGTTGAAGTTCTTAATAAACAGTAGGGCCTTGCGATCACAAAAAAAAATGTTTAAAAAAAATAAAAACACCTTTGGTTTGTCCCAGAGAGGCAATTGAGTCTGAGCACACTGCCATCTTACCAGAAGAAAATTGTTGAGAATGACTGGCAAATACAGGAGCTAATTAACGACAAGCACAAGATGTAATTATTCAGGAAAATCCTCCAAGCACCATAGAAAAATAAACAGCTCAACAGGCAACTCAAGGCTGAAGTTCAAGAGCAAGCCAATGACCTAAAGAACAGATGGTATGTGGAAAGAACTCAGGAAGTCCAAGACCTTACAGATTAGCATGCCTGGATTCTTCAATGCTCCCAAAGCTACATAGAATCAAACACACAAAGACCCTGTGTGCTGAAAGCCAGTAGAGTAGAGCATCTCAAAGATGCAGATACTGTAAACATCGATTGCAAAAAGTAATCCTCAATGTGAATCTGCCCTTAATATCACTCCATCCCACAGTAAACTACTTGGTCCAACCTTTGCAATGCCCTAGACTGGCAAGGGGCTGATAAAGCCAAAGTCAACTTTATTGTCAGATGCACAAGTGCATGTGTGCACAGGTGCAATGACAAACTTACTTACAGCAGCATCACAGACAAACAGTATCATATCAGCAACATTGACATATCGCATCAGCAAAATAATACAATTAGAACAAATAAAGTCTGTTTCAGTGCAAAGTGATCAAAGTGGCCATAGTTTGGCTAAACTCCAAAGTTTAGGGTTGGTTCAAGAGTACAATGGTTGAAGGGAAATAGCTGTTCTTGAACCTGATCATACAGGCCTTCAATCTGTACTTCCTCTCTGAAGGTAACTGCAGGAGGATGGTATGACATGACTCAGATGGTGGGGGTATTTGATGCTGGATGTTACCTTCTTGAGGCAGATGTTACCATTTCTGGGGAGGGATATGGCCACAATGTATTGGGAAGGATCCACGACTCTGCAGCTTCTTACATTCTTGTGGATTTGAATAGCCAACCAGACAATGATATCAGAATCAGCATCTGCATCAGAATTATTCTCACCAGCATGTGTTGTGAAATTTGTTGACTTAGCAGCAGCAGTCCATTGCAATACATAATATAAAAGAAGAAATATTAATTAATTAATTAATTAATTAAATCAATTACAGTATATGTATATGGAATAGATTAAAAATCAGACAAAAAACAGAAGTATTGTATATTAAAAAAGTGAGATAGTGTTCATGGGTTCAATGTCCATTTAGGAATCAGATGGCAGAGAGGAAGAAGCTGTTCCTGAATCGCTGAGTGTGTGTCTTCAGGCTTCTGTACTTCATACCTGATGGCAACAGTGAGAAAGGGGCATGCCCAAGGTGCCGGAGGTCCTTAATAATGGACGCTACCTTTCTGAGACACCGCTTCTTGAAGATGTCCTGGGTACTTTGTAGGCTAGTACCCAAGATGGAGCCGACTAAATTTACAACCCTCTGCAGCTTCTTTCGGTCCTGAGCAGTTGCCACCCCCCTCCCCCCAGACCAGACAGTGATGCAGCCTGTCAGAATGCTCTCCATGGTACATTTATAGAAGTTTTTGGGTGTATTTGTTGACATCCCAAATCTCTTCAAACTCCTAATGAATTATAGTCGCTGTCTTGTCTTCTTTATAACTGCATGGATATGTTGGGACCAGTCAGGATACTTTCACAGTACACCTGTTGAAATCTGTTAAGATGTTTGGTGACAAGCTAAATCTCCTTAACCCCTGAAGAAACTGAAGACAGTGGTGCACTTTCCTTGTGATTGCATCCATGTGCAGGACCTGGCGCAGGTTATCCAATGTGTTGACAACCATGAATCTAAAGCTACTGACATTTTTCCAAGATATGGCCATCAGAAAAGTGAAAATGACAAGACTTTTAGAGAAGATGGTATCCAAGCTAAAATTCTTAAACTTGGTCGAATAATACCTGAAATACAAATTCACAACCTCCCCTCCCAGTCCTGGACAAGGTTTACATAGCAGTGAACCCACCGATTTTTTAAGAAAGGAAGTCATTTTGGTTGCAATAATCATGGCAGAGTTCTCACTGTTGTCCAGGTCATTGCAAGGATGATCTTCAACATCTTCTTCCCAGGTACCAAAGAGCATCTCCTGAATCACACTCTAGGTGTTGTACATTCAAATGCTCAATAGACATGATTTTCACCTCATAATAATTCCAAAAGAAATTAAGCAGCATCAACTACATCACATGACCTTTTTGATATCACAAGTATCTCTAATTCCATCAATCAGGAGGCACTATAGGCAATTCCTCTCAAATTAAAATGATCTCAGAAACTTGATGATATGTTACATCTGTTCCATGATGACATGCAAGCTGTGATTTTAATCAACAGGTCCACAGTAGCCTCAAACTTGTTGGAGATTGGTGACAGGCAAGGTTGGATCATTGCCACAACACTTTTCTCAAACTTCCTTGCTGCACCTCACCTCCAACTAACTTCCAGCTGCAGTGAAGCTAATCTGTAAGGTGAACAGGAAACAATTTTACCAATGTCACCTCCACTCCAAAAGCAAGGTCACCCCATCCTCAGACTTTGTCCTTGTGAAAATGCATGTTCAGAAGCCAAGCTTCAAGCCATGGCTAACTCAGTCACTACAGCATATAAGAGAATGTTTTTTATAATAAATATCTACAAAGCAAACCATATCTACCAACATTCTCCCACTGCACAGCCCTAATGTTTGACAGTCAAGGTCCACTGTGAGATGCTAGAAGGCATGGACAACTTCTCATTGTTCTAGTGCCACCTCTCAGTCAAAGCAGACATCAATGATGAAATCCAGCATCACTTTCAACGTCCACTCACAACCTTCAGCCATCTGAAGATCAAAGCTACACCCCTTCAACCCAAGTATTAAATCTGTATTCTACTGGGCAACTGTCATCTGATACACTTACAGTAGATCATTAAGTGTATCAGATGACAGTTGCCCAGTAGAATACAAGAGTTGCCAGTCAGCATTAAACTCAATGTAGGGTAGGGTCTCCAGCTCCAGATTTTTCCCTTGGAGTTTACTCCCAAAACTTTCCCGATGAGTGTGTATAGGCGCAAGACAGCAGAGATCTGAGCTCAGAGCTTTCATGTTCCAAGATGAGCTGCCAACCCCGGCTGATGACCCCCTTCTGACTGAAGGGACCTGAAACTGCTCACATAGTCATAGTCATAGTCATACTTTATTGATCCTGGGGGAAATTTGTTTTTGTTACAGTTGCACCATAAATAATAAATAGTAATAAAACCACAAATAGTTAAATAGTGATATGTAAATTATGCCAGGAAAATAAGTCTAGGACCAGCCTATTAGCTCAGGGCGTCTGACCCTAGAAGGGAGGAGTTGTAAAGTTTGATGGCCACAGGCAGAAATGACTTCCTATGATGCTCTATATTGCATCTCGGTGGAATGAGTCTCTGGCTGAATGTACTCCTGTGCCCATCCAGTACATTGACCAAGATGGCATGCAACTTGGACAGCATCCTCTTTTCAGACACCACCGTCAGAGAGTCCAGTTCCATCCTCACAACATCACTGGCCTTACAAATGAGTTTGTTGATTCTGTTGGTGTCCGCTACCTTCAGCCTGCTGCCCCAGTACACAACAGCAAACATGATAGCACTGGCCACCACAGACTCGTAGAACATCCTCAGCATCATCAGGCAGATGTTAAAGGACCTCAGTCTCCTCAGGAAATAGAGACGGCTCTGACCCTTCTTGTAGACAGCCTCAGTGTTCTTTGACCAGTCCAGTTTATTGTCAATTTGTATCCCCAGGTATTTGTAATCCTCCACAATGTCCACACTGACCCCCTGGATGAAACAGGGGTCACCGGTACCTTAGCTCTCCTCAGGTCTACCACCAGCTCCTTAGTCTTTTTCACATTAAGCTGCAGATAATTCTGCTCACACCATGTGACAAAGCTTCCTACTGTAGCCCTGTACTCAGCCTCCTCTCCCTTGCTGATGCATCCAACTATGGCAGAGTCATCCGAAAACTTCTGAAGATGACAAGACTCTGTGCAGTAGTTGAAGTCCGAGGTGTAAATGGTGAAGAGAAAGGGAGACAAGGCAGTTCCCTGTGGAGACCAGTGAGGGGGGATCTTATTAAAACATATAAAATCCTAAAGGGATTGGACAGGCTAGATGCAGGAAGATTGTTCCTGAAGTTGGGGAAGTCCAGAACGAGGGGTCACAGTTTGAGGATAAAGGGGAAGCCTTTTAGGACCGAGATTAGGAAAAACTTTTTCCCACAGAGAATGGTGAATCTGTGGAATTCTCTGCCAAGGAAACAGTTGAGGCCAGTTCATTTAAGAGGGAGTTAGATATGGCCCTTGTGGCTAAAGGAATCAGGGGGTATGGAGGGAAGGCTGGTACAGGGTTCTGAGTTGGATGATCAGCCATGATCATACTGAATGGCAGTGCAGGCTTGAAGGGCCGAATGGCCTACTCCTGCACCTACTTTCTATGTTTCTATGATCACTCTGTCGGACACACAGTGTTGCAAGCACACGTACTGTGGTCTGCCAGTCAGGTAATCAAGAATCCATGATACCAGGGAAGCATCCACCTGCATCGCTGTCAGCTTCTCCCCCAGCAGAGCAGGGCGGATGGTGCTGAACGCACCGGAGAAGTCAAAAAACATGACCCTCACAGTGCTCGCTGGCTTGTCCAGGTGAGCGTAGACATGGTTCAGCAGGTAGACGATGGCATCCTCGACTCCTAGTCGGGGCTGGTAGGCGAACTGGAGGGGATGTAAGTGTGGCCTGACCATAGGCCGGAGCAGCTCCAGAACAAGTCTCTCCAGGGTCTTCATGATGTGGGAGGTCAATGCCACCGGTCTGTAGTCATTGAGGCCGCTGGGGCGCGGTGTCTTTGGCACAGGGACAGGGCAGGACGTTTTCCACAGTACAGGAACCCTCCGGAGCCTCAGGCTCAGGTTAAAGACATGGTGAAGCACTCCACATAGCTGAGGGGCACAGGCTTTGAGCACCCTGGTACTGACACCATCCGGTCCTGCAGCCTTGCTTGGGTTGAGACGTTTCAGCTGTCTTCTCACCTGTTCAGCTGTGAAGCCCACCGTGGTGGTTTCGTGTGGGGAAGGGGTACAGTCATGAGAGCAGGGTGGAGGACTGTGAGGAGGGGTAGGAGGGGAGAGCGGAATATGTGTTGGTTGGGGGCCGACAACAGATGGCTCATGTGGGGGATGGGCAGGGGCCACAATACTCCAAATGTCGCCTCACTGGTGCTTTATAAAGCCTCAACATTGTATCTTTTGTTTTATATTCTCGTCATCCTGAAATGAATACTAACATTATATTTGCCTTCCTCATCACAGAGTCAACCTGCAAATTAACCTTTAGGGAATCCAGCACTTTGAGACTCAGATTTTTGTATTGGAAATTGATGACGATGACAAACACATATCATGTTTTAGTGATGATGGTAGAGCGAAAGGTTCAAAAGCTGGTTGTGGGATTACTAATGGCCAGAAGATACTACTGTCCTGTTTCGAATGGTGCCAAGGAAATTTTTAAATCACCAATTGAGAGTACAAGTGAGGCCCTAATTTCAAGTCACATGCAAAAAACAAGAATTTCAATATGAGAGGCATAGATAGAGTGGATAGCCAGCATCTTTTCCCCAGGATGGCAATAGGCAGTACGAGACCATCCTTTTAGGGTGAGTGGAGTAAAGTGTAGGGAAGACATCAGAGGTAGTTTTATTTTACATCGGGAGTAGCAAGTGGGTGCCAGGTACAATCGAGGGACATTTATGAGACTCTTAGGGTGATGTCAGAAAAGTGGAGGGTTATAGCCTGTGTAGGAGGGAAGGGTTTGATTTATACAATGCAGGTATACAGTGTAGGTTTATACAAGCCAGCACATTGTAGGCTGTGCGGCACAGTTCTTTATTCTATGTAATAGAGCAGCACCCATTGCTGCTGCTCTGAATTGTCACCCTAGATTTTCTGTTCAAGTCCCCAACAAGGAATAAGAAAACTGACAATGTTTCCAACATAACAAGTCTCAGAGGGAATGACTCTCTTAAAGGTTTCAGTGGGAATACAATTATTTTGTCATTTGCTACCATAGCCACATGGGCCAGGAAATCTGCAAATGTCAATTCGATGATATTCCGTGTCAATAGTTGACTTCTCATAGGTCTGAAGGAAACACCATTATGCGGCTTAATGTTCTCAGTATCGAATGCCATGTAGTCAATTAGATCAGTGGAATTATCATGGCTTGGATAATTAACTGTTCCAGTTAAAACCAGATGTGTGTTAAAGTCCAGTTGTAAGGAAAATATGCGCCTGATTTTGGGTTTATGTGGTTTTTAATTTAACCAAAAACAGCAGATTTCTGTGCTACGTGTAATTCCATCTAATATTTTGGTCATCTCATCATTGGCCTAAATTATGTTCCAGTGCAGCAAAATGGGAGTTTTCTGAAGTTCTGTTGGATTCAAACGTCTCTATGGTTCTACCTTGCCGAGGCACAGGGACAACTCGCGGATACCTCCTCTTATTTACCCCTCGATCGTGACCCCACTAAGGAGCACCAGACCATTGTCTCCCACACCATCACCGACTTTATCTGCTCAGGGGATCTCCCATCCACTGCTGCCAACCTTATAGTTCCCACACCTCGCACTTCCCGTTTCTACCTCCTACCCAAGATCCACAAACCTGCCTGTCCTGGCAGACCTATTGTCTCAGCTTGCTCCTGCCCCACCGAACTCGTTTCTGCATACCTCGACACGGTTTTATCACCCCTTGTCCAATCCCCTCCTACCTATGTTCGTGACACTTCTCACGCTCTTAAACTTTTCAATGATTTGAAGTTCCCTGGCCCCCTCCACTTTATTTTCACCATGGATGTCCAGTCCCTATATACTTCCATTCCCCATCAGGAAGGTCTCAAAGCTCTCCGCTTCTTTTTGGATTCCAGACCTAATCAGTTCCCCTCTACCACCACTCTGCTCCGTCTAGCGGAATTAGTCCTTACTCTTAATAATTTCTTCTTTGGCTCCTTCCACTTCCTCCAAACTAAAGGTGTAGCTATGGGCACCCGTATGGGTCCTAGCTATTCCTGCCTTTTTGTTGGCTTTGTGGAACAATCTGTGTTCCGTGCCTATTCTGGTATCTGTCCCCCACTTTTCCTTCACTACATCGACGACTACATTGGCGCTGCTTCCTGCATGCATGCTGAGCTCATTGACTTTATTAACTTTGCCTCCAACTTTCACCCTGCCCTCAAGTTTACCGGGTCCATTTCCGACACCTCTCTCCCCTTTCTAGATCTTTCTGTCTCTGTCTCTGGAGACAGCTTATCCACTGATGTCTACTATAAGCCTACTGACTCTCACAGCTATCTGGACTATTCCTCTTCTCACCCTGTCTCTTGCAAAAATGCCATCCCCTTCTCGAAATTCCTCCGTCTCTGCCGCATCTGGTCTCAGGATGAGGCTTTTCATTCCAGGACAAGGGAGATGTCCTCCTTTTTTAAAGAAAGGGGCTTCCCTTCCTCCACTATCAACTCTGCTCTCAAACGCATCTCCCCCATTTCACGTACATCTGTTCCCACTCCATCCTCCCGCCACCCCACTAGGAATAGGGTTCCCCTGGTCCTCACCTACCACCCCACCAGCCTCCGGGTCCAACATATTATTCTCTGCAACTTCCGCCACCTCCAATGGGATCCCACTACTAAGCACATCTTTCCCTCCCCGCCTCTCTCTGCTTTCTGCAGGGATCGCTCCCTACGTGACTCCTTTGTCCATTCGTCCCCCCCCATCCCTCCCCACTGATCTCCCTCCTGGCACTTATCCTTATAAGCGGAACAAGTGCTACACATGCCCTTACACTTCCTCCCTTACCACCATTCAGGGCCCCAGACAGTCCTTCCAGGTGAGGTGACACCTGGTGATATACTGCGTCCGCTGCTCCCGATGTGGCCTTCTATATATTGGTGAGACCCGACGCAGACTGGGAGACCGCTTTGCTGAACACCTACGTTCTGTCTGCCAGAGAAAGCAGGATCTCCCAGTGGCCACACATTTTAATTCCACATCCCATTCCCATTCTGATATGTCTATCCACAGCCTCCTGTACTGTAAAGATGAAGGCACACTCAGGTTGGAGGAACAACACTTTATCTTCTGTCTGGGTAACCTCCAACCTGATGGCCTGAACATCGACTTCTCTAACTTCCGCTAATGCCCCACCTCCCCCTCGTACCCCATCCGTTATTTATTTTTATACACACATTCTTTCTCTCTCTCTCCTTTTTCTCCCTCTGTCCCTTGCCCATCCTCTGGGTTTTCCCCCACCCTTGTCTTTCTCCCCGGACCTCCTGTCCCATGATCCTCTCATATCCCCTTTGCCAATCATCTGTCCAGCTCTTGGCTCCATCCCTCCCCCTCCTGTCTTCTCCTATCATTTTGTATCTCCTCCTCCCCCTCCCACTTTCAAATCTCTTACTAACTCTTCCTTCAGTTAGTCCTGACGAAGGGTCTTGGCCTGAAACGTCGACTGTATCTCTTCCTGGAGATGCTGCCTGGCCTGCTGTGTTCACCAGCAACTTTGATGTGTGTTGCTTGAATTTCCAGCACCTTCAGAATTCCTGCTGTTTGCATCTCTATGGCTCCACTCCTTTTGGTCTCTGTAACCTCTGTGACTCTCCAAAATTTTCTCATCCCTTGAATTCTGTCATCCATATTGCTGCACTATTGATGGGAATGTTTCAGCTTTCAGGATCCTAGACTTCAGAAGTCCTTTCATAAATTTCTTTGTTTTTCCACCTCATTTTTTAATTCATTCCTTCACTGTCTAAAACTGTTTTGATGCATGTCTTATTATATAGTTCTGTTCCAATGTCACCTGATGGAGACAATATTTAGGATGGTTTTACTGCATTCATATCACTTTATATAGATTTACTTACATAGATATATATAATTCTTCTTTTTCTTCGGTTGTCCATCGAAATCTGATGACAACGTCCACTCCTTTAACGGTGAGTTCTTTGATGACTATACAGTCCTATCCTGGACCCACAAGCTCTGTTGCAGGTGGGACATGTATATGTGGTAGTGGTGGAAACCATGGCTGCATTTCTCCTGGCTCTCTTCTGCTGTCTTCTGGTTGTTCTTTCCATCTCCAGAATACGAACCCCGTCCCTACACAGCTGCCGCCAAGTGGTACGGTCAGCAACAACAACCTCCTCCAGGTCCTCGGGTCTGATCTTGCACCTCCTTAAAGCATTCTTCATCTGATCCTTATAGCGCTTCTTCAGCCCTCCAGCTGAGCGTCGACCACGATGTTGCTGGCCGTGTAACGCTCTGCGGGGTAGCCGACATGGGGGCATCCTTATCACGTGCCCCAGCTACTGCAGCTGGCACTGGGTGACCATGGCCTCAATACTCCTGCAGTTGGTCTTTACAAGTATTTCAGTGTGAGGCACCCGCTCACGCCAGGTAATTCCCAGGATACGCTGGAGGCGGCTGATGTGGAAACGCTTCAAGGACTTGATGTGACGGCTGCAGGTTACCCAAGCTTCACAGCTATAAAGGAGGGTGGTGACACAGACCGCTTGGTATACCGTGACCTTTGTGGAGGGACGAAGGCTCCCGTTCTACAAGACTCTACGCCGAAGTCTCTGAAAGGCAGCTGATGCCTGTTTAATGAGACTCTGGATGTCGTTGTCATTGCCGCTATCCTCAGAGAATGCTCCCCAGATATTTGAAAGATGGCACTACTGACAGCTTTTCATCACCAACAGTGAAGGCAGGTAGAGTGGGTGGGACACTGGTACTCCACTGGCAAACCACTTCTGCCTTGGTGGTGTTGACAGTCAGCCCCATCCTGCTGTACGGTCTCACCGCCACAGCAAGGACAGTCTGAAGATCCTCCACAGTATGGGCCACAAGAGCACAGTCATCTGCATACTGCAGCTCCAGGACTCACTCTCTACAGAGTTTGGTAGTTGCGTGGAGCCTCCTGATGTCAAAGAGGTTGCCATCTAATCTGACGTCCACACACACACACACACACACCATCAAGGGAAAAGTCAATACGATACCCGACACCCCTTGACTCTGTGTGGGCATGGCTCTTCTGCTTTGGGACAACATCCACACTCCCAACCCTATTCCATGCACAACTCACCAACAGCATGGTGGTCCCTTGGAGATAGCTAAATAAGAGAAAAGGTCAAGCACGCGTGGCTTCCTTTATAGTGCAGCAGGGCTGATGAGTCCAGCCCAGGTGATTCACAGGGAAGCCAATGGCTCGATGCCAGCAGGGTTAAGCTGATTACAAAGGCCAATTGCCCGAGGTCAAGTACAAGGCTAATTAAAGGGGCCAACGGTTAGGTGTGCTTTGATGGGCGAGGAGGGGTCAAACCTTGATTGGCAGGCGGCGTGTCTTTCAACCAGGTAAATGGGCAGTGCTGTCACATGACAGTCACAACCTCTCCAATACAATGCCCTTTCCAGTTCTGTTTGCAATCTCAACCCCACACCTTGGTTACTATTTGGAAGCCTAAATATGATTCCCAAAATGCTTTTTACCCTTGCAATTTCTTAACTCCACCCAGAAGGATTTGACATTCTCTTTCCAAAGATGTAATTCCATCTCTTACCAACAAAGCCACACCTCTGCCTATGCCTCGCTGCCTGTCTTTTCGCTACAAAGTACATCTTTTGACATTAAACTCCCAACTATGACCTTTCAGCCATGATTTGGTGATGCCTACCAATCTCTAATTGCGCCATGAGTTTGTCCATCTTATTCCGAATTCTACATGTACTTAAATACAGCACCTTCAGTCCTGCATTTTTTGCCCTTATGAATTTTGCCTCTGTGGTATATATTAACTCTTTGCTCTGTCTGTAGTTGTACCCAATCATTGGCTTGTCCTTCCTTACATTCATGTTACATTTTACATCATCTCCTTGAAAACCTGCTGGCTCATCCTCAGTTCTATCATACTGGTTCCTATACCCCTGCCATATTAGTTTTATATGAGCAAGGCACAGAGATTTAGAAATCTGGTAATGACTTGTAAGATAATAATCAAAATAATGATGTTCATCCATGAATGGTCATGATGTTTGGCCTCATTGAAGATGCAACAACCTACTGAGCATTACAATTCTAACTAGAACTGCATGCTGACATTGTTTTCACTTAGAAGATCAGATAAAGTTAAAAAAACTGATCACTTCTACCTGTTATTCAGCTTCAGATTTATAGATTTCAAATTACAGTAACTGGTATTTTTTGAAGTTTGGAACTTTGCTTGAATTACTGTAATTTTATCTAATTAAGAAGGTATTATAACTGGTTTATTATCTTATAGTTAGACCTATGAATGTCACTGAGAGGAAAATTAGTGAACTTCGAAACAGTAGTTACTAAATTTGATAAATTGCTTAATGATTCTGCAAAATGCCAAAATAAAATCTCAATCCAAACATGGAGACATGTTGGTATCAGCAACTTGCAGTGCATACAAATTAATGATAAGAGACCTAGCAGTTCCACCGTGCTGTGCAATATCTTTGTGTTGCAATTTTGAACAGCAGTACTTAGTGGTGGCGCTAGTAGGCTTCTGGGGTTTGGGTTCTATGTCTCCGGTGAATTTGCGAAGAGGACAAAAGGCACACACAACTATATCAAGTAGTTTCAAAATAATAAGCTATATTGTTTATTGACCTTACACATTGAAGCAGATATTACTAGAGTTTGAGTCTTTGTTTTATATTAATTAAAGCAGCTCATTAGTTATAGCCGCTCGCTCTACTCGTGGATCCCAGTAAACCTAAGGAATGCATTTTCTTTCCGTAGATTCTTCTTTCAAGTTTTTCTTCATTGCTGCCAAATCCCTGTTGACTATCTTCAGGCCCTCATTAATCTCCTACCTGACTGATCCTGAGCGGTGTAATTGTCAACCTAACTCCCCATGAATGGATCCTTCATTTAAGCCCATTGACTATCTCTATCCCTATGATCTTCACTACCTCGCCTCAATCATCTGCACAACTGACTTTATCCATATGCACCATAATGATGGGATTTGGTGGATCTTGTGTGTACATGCAAGGCCTGTTTAAGTATAGTTGTCCCTTTGGTACTCTTGGACAATAGAATATTGCTGTCAGGAGCTTTATACCAAAATGTTTGCCAGCCCATATCATAGTGTTGCTTTAATGCAACTACTCATGTATGTTACAAATTCTAGCACAGAATTATTAGCATGACACAGTAGTGCAGTCAGTAGCCCTGTTGTCTCACAGTTCCAGTGACCGTAGTATAATCCAGAGTTCGGGTTCTGCCCCTGTTGTCTTGTAACCACGTGGGTTCCTTCAGCATGCTTTCATTTCCTGTCACACCCAAAGAAAATGCAGGTTAATTGGCTGATGAAAGTTCCCTCTAGTTTGTAGCTGAGTGGTTGAAAATAGGAATAGGAACGGATGGAAATATTAGAATAGGTTACAAGGAAAAAAATAGTGGGAGAGCGAGATAGCTTGGTGACACAGCTTACAGCCAATGGGCCAATGTCCCACCATTCTGTGCTTTAATTTTAACAAGAAATGGAAATTATGCTTTAGTTTAATGGTTCCTGGCAGAAACTTAAAAAGACAAAAGCTTGAAGTTCCTCCTGTAGCTAATTTAAATATGGTATTTAAGAAGCTTTTTCTCCCCCTGGTAACGAGCTCACTGGACTGGGAGAGCTGTGCAGCTAAAGAGAGGGTCAGACAGCAGTAAGTAGAAGGAGATGAGCGAGTTCATGGGTTCAGGGTGATCTATTGTCACACGAAGCAACAGCTGCCAGTCCCCAGCGTTTGGTCACACACTCTGCGCTGGATAGGCTGCAGCTCTGGACCACGGACCACACATCTCAGCTTAAGTAGCTGCTTGCTATGGACCACTAACATCATTCCTCCTGGGCAATCTCTCCCCACCGATCTGTGGCTAATGTACTGCTTCAAGAGTGCCTGTGGAGGGCCTGGGTTTACACCGGATTCCCACTACAACAGTATCTCTTATAAAAGACACCGTAAAGGCCCTTTTTGTGCTGATTCTTTCAGCACCTCTCATTCCTAAGAATGAATTTTGTGCCCTTTGTGAATAGCAGTGCAGGTGAAGGCAGAGGAAATTGGAGCAGACCGTGTTGTCATTCATCCTGGTACCCCACCTATAATTCACATCCAACTTGGTCTGCATCCCTTTAATTTCTCAGGAATAAAAGGAGCAGATAGATTTTAAAAACAGCTTCTTCCCTTTTACCATGAGAATTATTCATGAATACTATCTCATCGTTGCTCTTTCAAACTATTTATTTATTTGTCTGTCTGTCTGTCTATAAATGTACATATGTATCTATCTATTTATTTCTTTTAACTTGCAGTAATATTTCTGTCTTGCACTGTACTGCTTCCACAAAAAAAAACAATCAATTTCGTGACCTTTGTCAGTGATAATAAACCTGATTTGGATTCTGATTCTGAGGTACTGTTCACAAATCTTTGGATTGGAAAGGCATTGATGTATATCTTTAAAGAGCCTTAGAGGCACTTGGCTATGCAAATAGAGGCATGAAATTTCTAGTTTGTTCTGGACCCACTCTTCAGGAAGGATATCAAAGCCTTAGAGGAAGTCCAGAGATTTTTAAGGATGACCAAGTTCAATTATGCCATGAGATTGCAGAACATGAGATATTTTGTCCTGAGATTGGGCTATGAGAAGACCCAGTAAAAATATTCCAGATTATGACATCTGTTAATAAAATAAGCAGGAAGGAACTGTGGGCCAGTCAGAGTTATGCAATAACTGATAAAATTATGAGGAAAAGAATGTTTTTAAAGGGAGGGTTGGTGAAGTTCTGGAACATACTCTGGAAAGGAGTGGTACAATCAGAGTCCATAGAGACTTCCAAACGGCAAAGAGTTAATGTACATGTTTATGGAGAATGATCTGCTATCTTTCAGAAAAGTCAGCACCTAAAAGATGGGTTGAATGGCTTCCTTCTGTGCTAAGAATTTATGCTTCTAATTGCAACAAAACCTTGCAGTGAATGTTTTAAGAGTTATCAGGAGCCAGGGCATGTTGTGAATCATGTGTGATAGGACTGGGAAAGAGCTCAGCTTCTGTGGCAATATCACCTGCTGTTAAAACTGTGGGAGTCAGTCAGCAATCTCTAAAGACATTTTTCAATTTGCCACTCATGCTCCAGGGGGTACCTCATTATAACAGTTTCAATGTCTTGTGGCAGCAACAGAGAAACCATCAAGGTTTTCCAGACAGTTGCCTTCTCTACTGCCTTTGAGCATACTATGAATTCTTCTGCTGATAATGTGCTTTAGACACAGCAAAAAGCTTTACTCGATATTGTGACAAAGCTTCGATCTAACTTTCCAATGGGAATTTGCATTATCATGGAGAATGCCATAGTAAAATGTCAGGTAACGCAGTAAGGATATTTTGCTACCATTCATTTTTATGGCTAATATATCTCACACCGGATGCCTGCAGTTTGCTGCTCCATTTTTTCTGGGGCTGTAGCATTGCTACTAAATTTGCAAGACAGTGGAGTGAATTTTGTTATGGTGGATATTTTACAATTGACGATGTGACAACAGTAACTTGGGGATTTTAAAATAAAGTATCAACTCTTCTGGTCTGTAGTACCTTCTAATATACAGGGAGGGGTGAGGGCTGTTTGGAAGTGAATAGCAAGCTAAAGGGTTCATTTATTAGAGGTGTTCATTGTTATGAAGGATGATGATAGAAGAGAAAGGAAGAAACGGGATTATCAGTAGCCAGATGTTGCAAATTTAAGATTATTATGACAAATTCTAGGGTAGCAATGTTCTATGACTTGGAATGTACTTCTTGAAAGAGCAAGAGGAGCAGTTTCGCCAGCATATAGGAAGCTATTCAGGTGATGGAGGAGGCAGTAATGAGAAGGTGGAAGATGGGGCCGGTAATAGAGAGAGTACCACTGTCCTCTGCAAACTGGAGAATGAAACCTGAATATTTTGCTTCCTAATGAGTACCAGGGTAAGTGGACGATGGAGGATGCAGGTACTGTGGTCCTTGAAGGTACCAATAACATAGATACGACTAAGAAAATGTAGGACTAAGAAATGTGCAATTGGGGTTAATTTACTGTCATAAGCTTCAAACTGGTTGACAGACGGGAAAAAGGAAGGTATTTTTCTAGTGACAGTTAGTAACATTTGAGCCACTGCAGGGAACAATACCTGCATCCCAGCTATTCACAAAATATATCAAAGATTTAAAGAAACTGAAGGCTGTATTTCTTAGTTTGAAAGAACATGAAATTGTTGGATTATAAAGAGACAATCTTGATACTTTGATTATGAAGAAGGTCATCTTGATACTTTGAGTGAGAGGACAAGTACATGACAGATGCAATATAACCTGGGTAAATGTGAAATATCCACTTTGAATCATAAACAGAAAGGCATTGTACACTTTGAATAGAGATAGATTGAGGAATGTGGTTGTACAAATGAATCTGGGGCATTCTTATGCTGAAAGAACTGACAGAAAAAAAAAAACACTGAAAACAATTTAAGAAGACAAAGTTTCTGTCCTGAGCACCAAAGCACCAATTTCAGGTGATAACCTTAGTGAGACATTCTTTGCAGTCTCTGTACCTGGTAAAGGATATATCTTTCATAGAGAGAGTACAATAAGATTTCTTCAGACTGGGTCCAGGCATGGTGAGACTAACCAAATAACAAAAATTCTGACTGGTGTACACAGAACAGAGGCAGAGAGGATGTCTCCCTGGGTATCTAGAACCAGGGGTCACAAGTTGAGAACAAAATGTAAACTGTTGAGGATAAGATGAACAGGAATGTTCTCACTCAGAGTGTGGTGAACCTGCAAAATTCTGACTTGACGCACAATTCTGATTTGATGGAGGCAGGCATGAGAATACGGAGGAACATCTGGAGAAACTTCTGAAATGCCCACTTCGCTGCCGCTGCTACTGTGTGGTTACCGGAATCTCCAGAGCAGAAGGCCCCGAATCCTCAGCTTTGCTTGTTTTGGCGGCCGGGGCTAGGTCGAAGGCGCTCGGCAGAGGATGGTGCTCGGGAGGCTGTATCGGAGGGGCTGGTCGGAGGCTCGAAGTTTTCGGATGGACGAACTCAGCGTCGGCTGTGGTCAGCTGCTTCCAATGCATCGGCAGTTGTCAGTGCCTTGGAGGTTTATGGCAGGGAGTTTCTCCCTCTTGCCGCCTGCTATCGGGGAGTTGGGAGTCGATCGGGACTTGAGACTTTTTTTACCATGCCCATGGTCTGTTCTTTATCAAATTATGGTATTATTTTGCACTGCTGTAACTGTATGTTATAATTATATGGTTCTGTCAGTGTTAGTCTTCTGTGATATCACTCTGGAGGAACATTGTCTCATTTCTTAATGAATGTATGCATTTCTAAATGACAATAAAAGAGGACTGAGTGTTCTCGTAATCTAAAAAAATTCTCCACAACAGTAATCGAGGTCAAGCTGCTGAATATGTTTAAGAAAAAAAATAGAATTCTAAACACCAAAGAGTAATGACTAATAGTGATTATAAATGCAGATGATGTAACTAATCTGTTGGATTATTTATTTCACATTTTGGATAATCATAATAAATAGGATGTATATGATATACCTATATGTTTAATAGTTCACTAACACTTGCACCTGTTGTGGTACCCTTTGGTAAATGTTTTCTTAAACTGTCCAGCATAGGAAAAAAGTTGCTAGTGCTATAAAATCAAAATGCTGATTACTACATGAAATTAATTGACATCTGTTTGAACCAGAAGATAGCACATGAGTAATTTGTACTCAGACCGCACGACGAAGATCGAAAGCAACCAACCTGTACTAATGGTACATTCATTGACATTAGTGTTGATGTGTACACCTCAAAGTCTTGTGTGGTGTATAGCAATTGCAGTGAGCCACTAAAAAACAGATTCAAGCCTACTCTTCTTAAATGGTGAGAATTTTGGGGTAAGAGAGATCAGTGCAATGTGGTCTCAAACCAACCATCAAGTCACATTTTTTTTACAAATTCTACTCAAACTCATTTTATTCACCCCACATTCCCATCAATGCCCTCCACATACCTTGCCACTCAGCTGAATACTTGACATCGTTTACAGAGATCAATTGGATGTGGCAGGAAAACAGACCAACTGAAAGAAATCCAAAACATGGAAACTCCACTCAGACAGAATCAGAAGTTAGAATTGAGCCTGGGTCACTTGAGCTGTAAGGGGGCAACTCCTCCACTATACTGCCCATCACTGATGTTCCCAAAAACCCTTAAGCACACTGACAGCTCCATACCCAATGGAAGGGAGATTTAATTAGACTTTATTGCTGAACAGAATTTTAACTATCTCCATGAACAGTAATGTATTGCACATATGAGCATCTTCACCCTGCAAAGACTATGGAGAAAAAGCTCTAGCCAGCACTGAGCTTGCTCTCTAATTCCTGATGAGACACCCGCTCACCCTAACCATAACCCCAAAGCCTCAAATTTAGATGGATACACCTGTAGGCTCTCAGAATTTCCTTAATGGCATATGAGGCCTAAACTTTCCCTCTTTTCTAACAGATAACACTTCTTTTTCAGGGCCGTATGTGACTCCAGACTGTAGTCTCAGGAATGAACCTTTTTTTTCGCAAAGTTACATAAATGTTTCCAAAATAAGGTTTGCTCCTGCCACCATTCTAAGCTTCCAGATTGTCAGGAAGCATCTCAACTGTAACTCAGAATCCAGCACTGGTACAAATCCATTTAAACAGTACAGACTGGGGAGGAGGACTTTCATGTTGCTAAGTGCAAAATTTCACTGACATGCTTATACCAAGCGTTATTAACATGATCCATTTTGGCAAGGCTGATGCTGCTCTGAACAATGCAAGCAAGCATTGCTATGCATCTATTTGGCCACGGCATCTGTAATGAAAATGCAAAGCATCAGTTAGTATTTAAATCGGATATAATTCACTGCGTGGAGTGTTGAATATAGAATCCAGAAGGAGTCCAATATCTTTCAAACATTACCTGACAGAAGGATATGTAGTTCATTTGTCTCAGGCCCCTGAATGAATTATAGAAAGATAACCAGATGCAGGGCTGTGTACAAGAAGCTAGCAGTGATGCGACCCTCATCTAATAATCGTCTGACAGACTGTATAATTTCTGTGGATCAATTTTAGCATGTATAATAACTTCATACTTAATGCACCATTCCATGAATAGTTAAATTTAAATCCCTGAGAGCTCCCTTGTCCCAACAATGCAATTATCTTTGTGGAAGGATCTGTAGTGTAGCTTCATATTTAATTAACTTTTTAATTTTGTTTAATGCAATAAAAATATCGAAAGCACCTTAGCTACAAAGAATACTTGCAATCCGTTGAGGTCAGTAGAGGGCAGGCTTTCACCGTCGGATGCACATCGTATCACCACTTCTGTTTTACCAGCCACATACGCTTGTGCACCACGTCACACTACCCCAGGGTCATTGGGAGCAAGGCATTCAAAATCTTGGATCATAATGTGCTTCTGCAATCTGTAAGTCTGTTTGTTTCAGAGTTGGTTTAAGGAAACTTCACAGCATGTGGAGCAAGGCAGCGTGGTTTATATGCATTTCCTCAACACCGATCTCACATCGTCTAAAATTTCAACTACTTTGCATGTTATTTTCTGTCTTAAGTGATTGAATGGAATGGCAAAATGAAAGGGAATTGATACTTCTACACCTACACGTGAAGCTGAAATGTTATCTACTTTGTGTGTGATGTGCCCACTGAGTGAACAGCAGTGACATCTACATTTGCAGTGTGAGTTTGATGCCACTGTTGCAACATATGAGCCCACATATGTGCCAATGTATTAGCGTAAGACTTGAATGGAAAAGTAACTGAACAACGCAGGTTTATACAAACACAAATTAAAGAGGCAGCTGGTATGTGAGCCATTGAAAATTTTGCCGTTGAAGACAGCCATGTAATTTTCTCTCTTAGATTATACACCTTCATATGTTTTGGAGAAACCTTCTGCTTTCTTTGGCTGGGTTAGTTGGTACACCTAACCACATTCCCCAGATTACAGCACCCAATTGTCCTTCAGGTAATTGGCCTGTCTGCTCCTAAGTTACAACTTTGAGTTAGGTCAACTGACTGATGGAGAATTGCTTCCTCAGGAGGTCACGTGAGGTGTGATAATCATGCAGTTGTTTCTGTGCATTCAGTTTTCTCCTGAAATAATATAGAAGCTATCTGCAATGATGAGGTCTAGGATTCATGCACTTCAATGCATGACTCTTTTGATGTCAAGAAAATCCATCCACAGTGATCTAAGAGGAAAATGGCAAGCCTACTCTCTATAATTTCATTTTGGTGCTGATCTCTGGGCACATCACAATGTTTAGCTCGACCTATTTCAAAATATTACCTTTACATATTTCTTGCAGCTTTTTCACTTGCCTTAATGTCACGAGTAATCACTCTCCACTCACTTTGCACATCCAGCTCTTTGGTCCACATTTGGATCAGATTTATAATGAATTGCGGAGTTGGATGTCTCAGATGAAAGCCAAAACTGTCACTGTGTGCAAACTGCTGGGGAATAACTCCTGCTTGATAGTACTTTCCATCACTTTGCTGATGCATGAAAATCAGTTGATTGCGTGGAAACCAACTGGATTGGATTTCTCCTGTGTATTGTGAGGAGGGTGTAACAGATCAATCTACAACATTGTTGGTAGCTGTTGTAACTGTACTGGGACAGCTCAGCTTGAGGTAGAGCAAGTTCTGGAACACAGGTCTTTAGCCAATTGTTGTCTCGTCCCATAGCCTTGATGGTCTCAGACATTTCTTGATATCACATGGAGTGAGTTGAATTGTCTGAAAACTGACTTTCTCCATATGGTCAAACATTGTGAATGCTCCAGTATTGTCTTCAGCATTCTTAGGCAAGACCCCACCATCTTTAAGCATGGGGACTTTCTTGAATGTTCTCTTCCTATTCGAGATATAATTGTCCACCACCATTCATGATTAGCTATGACAGGACTGCAGATACAAATCTGATCTGTTGGTTGTGGAATTGCTTAACTTACATATATTGCATCTATTTTTGCAGTCTTGTATTTCTGTACTGCAGTTTCAGAAAGTTTGCATCTCATTTTTAGATGTAGGTGCTACTTCCGATATGCCCCACTCATGCCTCATTGAACCAGGGCTGACCCGCTGGATGACAATAATATTAAAGTGAAGAATGTGTCAGGCCATGATTTTATGGATGGTTTAGTTGTATATTTATGTCACTGTTGGTCTACGGTGCCCTAAGAATGCCCAGTTTTGAGATGCCTCATTTTTTTCTGTATCAGCACAATTGTAGTTTCTCACAATGTGCTGGAGATGCCCTGGGGAGAAGGCAGAAAGTTGTCCCTACAAGGAGTGTCTATAGACATGAACAGGTGCACATGTTTCGGATAGACGGGAGAGCATGTGGTCAAGTTGGTCTAGTTATGTTTGTTCACTCACTACTTACCACAGACCCAATCTGTCAGCAATGTCTTTCAGAGAGTATCCAGCTCAGTCAATGCTGGGGCTACCAAGCACTCATTGATAGACTTTCAATTTCCCCATCAAGAGCATATCTTGTGCCTTTACTATTTTTAGTACATCTTTCAAGTGCTGTTCAGCACTCTTCAGTATCTCGGCGAGGATGGTGATTGATAATCAGGAGAAGGTTTCCTGCTATGTTTGTCCTGTTGCCATGAGACTCTATTGAATAGACAATATGTAACTCCCAAGAGCATTTCCTCCTGTCTGCATTGACCGTGTCACCAGCACTACTGGGTCTGGTCTGATGTGGGAGTCAGGATATGTCCAGGAATGCTGGAGAGGAACCTGGCATATTGCCTGAAGTATGAGGACCGTTATGTCAGGTAATCTGTGGAACAGCCCTTATACTTTAAACACCTAGCCCAGCTGCTTGTTTGGAAGACTAGGAAGGAGACTGGGGTGAGAGTAATTTTGCTGTGCCTGAATCTGATGCCTACAACAATTCTGGGGAATGCAATGGGGGTGGGTGGGTGTCCATTGGTTTGTACTTTTTTTCCCCAGTTGTAGCCCATAATATATCAAGAAGTTGACACTGAATGAGCTCTAGAACAAATCATCTGCCCAAACTTTCAGTAATTATGTTCTGTAACTTGCAGAGAGGCATTGGTCTTGACTTCGAGCAAAGATGGAAAATGGACTTTCATTTTCATCCGTTTTATGCTGTCAGCCAAAGGCAATATATGTCCTATAAACTTCTTTGAAAAATTTCAGCAAGAGTAATATAATCTCATCCAGAACTTCTACATCAAAGACTACTGCCTGTTAGAAATGATCAGAATTCAACATCCTTTACACACTGGAAAAACTGATTTTGAACATTGTAAATATTTCTCAACTGAGTTTGCATAATCCATCTGCTTATTTGCTTATCTGCTCCTCATATTACTCCACTTTAACTTAGTCCAGATAAATTACACTATTCGATGGAGAACTGTTTGCATCTCATAGAATAAGATAAATTTTTAATTAATATGAGTAAATAAGTAAGTAGATTATTTGCGCATACTAAAATATACAGCCTAGTTCAATTTCTGTATTCAGATACTGCAAAAGGATTAGTTCATTAGTTTTCTAACAACTTCGAAGTTCACTTTGAGGAGTCTGAAAGCATCTGATGAATGCCAAGGGCAAATGACTTATCACAAGAGAGAAGAAAGCTGGAAGGAGCAACAAGAACCCCACCAGCAAAGAAATAGAATTGATAACAGATGATTTAACAGATTTAATAAATAAAACAAAAACCTTGTTCCAAGATAGCTTTATTGGAGTTACAGCTTTTTTTAATATGCATGCGTGTGTGGCCTCAATTCAAATTAATTTCACACTGGATTAGTGGAAAACGGATGATAATGATTTTGGTACGCTCCAAGACAGATGGGGAAAGGGAAAGAATTCAATCTGTTTTAAGGCAAAATTTAATTTGAGCTTTATTTCATGGCAACAGGTGCAGTGCAGGGCTAAATTCCTACTTCTTCCCTCCTCTGAATGTCTGCATTTCTTTGCCAGCGTTGAAATAGAATAGCTTCTAAGCTAAAGAGGCACCTAGACTGGTTTCATTCCTAAAATAGCCTGCTCCTCATGTGTGCCGTCATAAAGTCCATTGGGAGTTCTAGAATCACCATTACAAATCTGAGATGCTATATTTTTGTGAGGTCTTACTAGCAATTTTACATTTCTTTCATCCCCTTGGAGACATAGGCAGTAATGCAAAAAAAATAACTCACAACACAAAGATAACACCATTCAGACTCCACTGAGTTTGCCAACTACCTTCAGTGGCACTGAAAATCTTTTATATGATTAGAGCTGAAACTGAGAATTGTACAACATTACAGGAATTTGTTATTTTGAAAGCACCATGAATAACTGTTACATTATTAAAGTAAAATCTAGTATTAAATAATCTGCTTTCCTTTTCAGCCACTAGGTTGTTAGAGGGTAAACTGCTTGAACAGTAAGTGTTCTCAATGAAGTATGGGCAGACTCACCACAAGACTTATTGCATGAAGGTTCAAAGCACAAAGTCTCCCACAACTTGGCATAATTTAGCACTAAGTAGCTAATCTTTCTCAGTGACATATAAGGATAGCTACAAGTCAGATTAGTAAAAAGCGAGGAAAATTTTTCTTTGCCATCTATTGAAACAATAACCTGATCCAGTAAATTATACAAGATTAAGGGGTGGTGACAAAGGTGATAAATCCATGCTTTATCTTGGCGGTAACACGAAGGGGGGAAAGCTCAATAAAAATCTACTTCCAACTTGATTGAGCTTTTAAGAACGGCCTTAATTATAGTTTTTTTTTTAAAAGCTCTCCTCTTTATTTCTTCCTCCCAAATCAAAGATTGCTTGCAAGGTTGTCTGCTCCTGTTGTGTGCTGTCAGGTCATCCACTGGGAATGATAAGGTCACCATTACAAATCTGACAGTGAGGTCTCTTTAGCAATTTCACATTTCTCTCATACCCTCAGAGACTTGACCTGCAGTGTGAGCAACAGTGTTGGCAGTTCTATCCCTGAGGTACTATCAATTTCTGGACTCCTGATAAAAATAATAATAACAGAAATAAAATTGATATGATTAATAATGATAACACAAGTTAATCATTGCCTTGAGACATTACTTTGGATTTGGCACTGATACATCAATAAAGAATGCAACACGCACAAGTTGCTGTAGGAACTTGGCAATTCAGGCAGCATCTTTGGGAAATGAGAAAAAACAGTCGATATTTCGGGCCAAGACCCTTCCTCAGGACTGGAAAGGAAAGGGGAAGATGACGGAATAAGAAGGAAAGTGATGGTGAAGGAGGACAGGCTAGAAGGTGATAGGTGAAGCCAGGTGGGTGAGGGAGGGGGTGGGAATGAAGTAAAAAGCTGAGTGGTGATTGGTGGAAAAGGCAAAGGGCTGAAGAAGGAATCTGATAGGAGAGGAGAGTGGACCACTGGAGAAGGGAAGGGTGAGGGTTACCGGGGGAGGTGAAAGGGCAGAGTGGGGAATTAAAGAAGAGGGAAGGAGGAGCACAATTACCAGAGGTTGGAGAAATCAACGTCCATGTCAATAGGTGGGAGGCTACCTAGAGGGAATGTGAGGTGTTGCTCCTCCAACCTCAAAGTGGCCTCATTGTGGCAGAAGAGGAGGCCATGGCCCGACAAGTCGGAATAGGGATAGTAATTAAAACGGTTGAACACTGGGAAATTTGCGTTTTGCTGATAGAGCAGAGCTTCTCGACAAAGCATTCGCCCAATCTACGTCAGGTCTCACCAGCGTAGAGGAGACCACATCGAGAGCACCTGATGCAGTAGACAACCCCAACAGATTCACAGGTGAAGTGTTGCCTCACCTTGATTCCATTCTAAAAGGTGAATGCAAAGGATGAGTCCAAGAACAACAACCAAAGACTATAGAATTGAAACTCATTGGGAAGCAAAAGGTGGTCTTCAAGTAGAGACAGATATTAACTTTAATCTTGGGAAAAATTGCCACAGAAGTATTTTGTTTGAAGAAGTCAAATTGTGTATTGTATGTAATTTGTATCAAAACAGGAGTGTCTAAAAGATATGTTCTACTTGGGTGAGCCCTGTTGTATTCCTTCAGTGTCACACAATTAAGTTTTTAGGCCAGACTCTGCAAGTGCTCAGATGACAAATATCTACCCTTAAACTTGTAAGGATTTTACTGAGAGTTGGAGGCTGAGGCATATACGGAATAGGAGGCTCTATATAGAGAGAAAAGATAGCTAATCTAGGAGCTTTGTACAGAAGATCAAGTGGCAGAAAATGGATAGGGAAATGCTGGCAATGTGAAATAAAAACAGATGAAATATTCAGCAGACAGGGCAACATCAGTTAATATTGCTGATAAATCATCAAGCATCTGAAACATTAATTCTGTTTCTTTCTCCCAAGATGCTAGCTGACTGATTATTTCTGGAACTTTCCCTTTCTATTTTGAGAGAAAAAAATAGTTCTTTTATGGAAAAAGTGAGAATTCCTGCTTTTCTGCACAATTAGTTACCTCAGAAACTACATTTTTAGACCATAAGGTATAGGAGCAGAATTAAGCCATCTGGCCCATCGAGTCTGATCTGCCATTCAAATCATGGCTGATCTTTTTTTAGACTCCTCCTCAACCCCAGTTCCCAGTCTTCTCCCTGTAACCTTTGATGCCATGTCCAATCAAGAACCTATCAATCTCTGCCTTAAATACACCCAACAGCCTGGCCTCCACAGCTGCATGTGGCAACATTTTCCACAAATTCACCACCCTTTGACTAAGGAAATTTCTCTGCATCTATTTTGAAAGGGCACCCTTCTATCCTGAGGCTGTGCCCTTTTGTCCTAGACTCTTCCACCGTGGGAAACATCCTTTCCACATCTACTCTGTATAGGCCTTTCAATATTTGAAAGGTTTCAATGAGATTCCCCCCTCATCCTTCTAAATTCATGCAAGTGCAGATCGACAGCCATCAAACGTTCCTCGTATGATAACCCTTTCACTTCTGGAATCTTCCTTGTGAACCTCCTCTAAACTATTTTCTCGCAGAGTTTTTGGTAGCACTTTGTCCATTAGAAAGGCTTCCTGTCAAAAGAGAAAAAGTTAGGTTTAAGGTAGGTTGAAAGTTTATTTTGAATGATGATATGAGACCAACGAGAAAACGGAAGACCAAGTACAGTATATCCCAAAGATCTCTAAGCCAATGGTTTAGACTCAGTCTTTTATTCACTCCCTGGAAGAATATCAGGTGTTTTCTATGATGCCTTGAACTTTTTCACTAATGTAAATTGTCATAAAATTTATTAACATTGATGTTATCAATACCTGACCATCACAAACATTGCAGCATTTCTGAAAAAATTGTAATAGGAACAAGGGAGCTAGTAAATGAAGAAAGACCAGGATCCATCTAGTTCTTCTTCTGTCATTCTGGCAGACACATAATACGGTAACACTAATCAATATCATCAATCTTTGTCAATTTATCTACAACAGACAAACATTGATACGAATAAATTCCCAGTGGTAGAGATGATTGGGAAATATTTGTTTCTCTAAAGTAGAAGATATTTTAACATAATATATCACAACATACTGGTTCAGCAGCTGCTGGACCAGATTCTTCACCAGGCAAAACAAGTTAGAAATAGTTGGAAGAGGACACAAAATGATCTATTAAGGTTACCAGGGATGGGACCAGTTAAGTGAGAAGTATGGAGAAACAAAGGATGCAAAGGCAATAAAGGCTATAAGGATGCCAGGGTTAGGAATGTCTCATGTTGAATTAACAGCATGCAATTTGAGGAGGGTGAGCAGCCGGATGTTATGGTACATATTGGCACCAAAAATATAGGGGGGGAAAGGGGATGAGGTCCTAAAGAGAGAATATAAGTACCGGAAGGAGCTGGAAAAGCAGAACCTCAAGGGCAGTCATCCCTGGATTGCTGCCTGTGCCACATGCCAGTGAGGGAAAGAATAGGATGATTTGTCAGATGACAAACTAATGTAGGGGGAAGGTTTTCAGATTTGTGTGTCAGCAGGATCTTTACTTCGGGAGGTATTACCTGTACAACAGGAGAAATTACATCTGAATTCGAGAGGGACAAATATTCTTGCAGGCATATTTGTTAGAGTTGTTGAGGAGGGTTTAAACCAGGAAGGCAGAGAAATGAGAACCAAGTGATAGGTGAGATAGTGGAGCAGTTGGTGTAAAGGTTGTTGCGGTGTGTAGAGAGACTGTGAGGAAGGATAGGCAGTGGGTTGGGTGTAAATGCAGACAATTGAATGCAGAAGAGTTGAAGAAGAGATTTGATGGAGGTAAATTGTTTGGATAAATTAAATGAGTAGAATTTTTCTCGTGACAGAAACACCAGGGAGTCATACGGTGGTGGCTGGGAACGGACCCAAGTGCAAGACACAGACACTGAAGTACTCGGGACAGGACTAGGATACAGGGCGATGGCAAGGACATGGACAGGAAAACCAGGAACCTGGAACAGGACTGAACAAGAGAGCTAGGAGCCCGGGCTTGGACTCCAAGCCAGAGACTGGACAAGGACCCAGTACCTGGGTCTTGCCTCTGGCTCGGACCCCAGAACTAGGCAAGGACGAGGCTTGGTAAGCAGGCAGGACGAGGCTGGAGTCTTCAGGCTAGAATCTAGAGGCTAGAGACTTGGCTTGGCTTGGCAAGAGGCTCGAGGCTCGAGGTTAGAGTCTCGGCTTGGCTTGGCAAGAGGCTCGAGGCTCGAGGTTAGAGACTCGGCTTGGCTTGGCAAGAGGCTCGAGGCTCGAGGTTAGAGACTCGGCTTGGCTTGGCAAGAGGCTCGAGGCTCGAGGTTAGAGACTCGGCTTGGCTTGGCAAGAGGCTCGAGGCTCGAGGTTAGAGACTCGGCTTGGCTTGGCAAGAGGCTCAAGGCTCGGCTTGGCAAGAGGCTAGGCAAGAGACAAGGCGAGGCTTGGCAGGAGGTTAGAGACTTGAGACTTGAGACTAGAGGCGAGGCTGGAAGCTTGAGACTAGAGGTTCAGGCTGGAGGCTGGAGTCGAGGCTGGAGGCTGGAGTTGAGGCGAGGCTGGAGTCGAGGCGAGGCTGGAGTCGAGGCGAGGCTGGAGTCGAGGCGAGGCTGGAGGTTAGAGACTTGGCTTGGCAAGAGGCTCGAGGCGAGGCTTGGCAGGAGGCTAGAGACGAGACTAGAGGCGAGGCTGGAGGCTGGAGTTGAGGCGAGGCGCGAGGCCGGAGGCTGGAGTCGAGGCGAGGCTTGGCAGGAGGCTAGAGACTTGAGACTAGAGGCGAGGCTGGAGGCTGGAGTTGAGGCGAGGCGCGAGGCCGGAGGCTGGAGTCGAGGCGAGGCTTGGCAGGAGGCTAGAGACTTGAGACTAGAGGCGAGGCTGGAGGCTGGAGACCGGAGTCGAGGCGAGGCGCGAGGCCGGAGGCTGGAGTCGAGGCGAGGCTTGGCAGGAGGCTAGAGACTTGAGACTAGAGGCGAGGCTGGAGGCTGGAGTTGAGGCTGGAGGCTGGAGTCGAGGCGAGGCTGGAGGTTAGAAGCTTGGCTTGGCAGGAGGCTCGAGGCGAGGCTTGGCAGGAGGCTAGAGGCGAGGCTTGGCAGGAGGCTAGAGGCGAGGCTTGGCAGGAGGCTGGAGGATTGAGGCTAGAAGCTGGAGGATTGAGTCGAGGCGAGACTGGAGACTGGAGGCTTGGCTAGAGGCTAGAGACCTGGCTTGGCTTGGCAAGAGGCTAGAGGCTAGAGGCTAGCTGGAGGCTGGAGGTTGCGGGCTGGAGACTTGAGGCGAGGCGAGGCTGGAGGCTGGAGACTTGAGGTGAGGCGAGGCTGGAGGCTGGAGACTTGAGGTGAGGCTTGGCTCCTCCTGGGCAGAGCGTGGAATACCACCCAACAGAGGCAAGGGACAGGAAGGGACACAACCAACCCCAGGTAACAGCAAGACAGCCTTGCTGAGGCAAGGGACAGGAAAGGAGCTAGGTACATGGTGCCTCCAGGACCAGACAGCAAGACAAGGTAAGGCTACTGGCAAGGCAAGGTAAGGCTACTGGCAAGGCAAGGTAAGGCTACTGGAAAGGCAAGGCAAGACAAGAACTTCAGGTGAGGCGAGAGTTACCGGCAAGACAAGGCAGGGCTTCTGATAAAGCGAGGCGAGGGTTACCAGCAAGGCTTCAGGCGAGGAAACAGAAGGCAGAGGAAGGGATACAAGGAGTAAGGACCAGAACAATCCAGCAACCATGCCCTTGTCTCTGGAGGTATTTATGCAGCCAGCCCCAACTAGCATCAGCTGCCTCAATTAGCTCAACAAGGACAGAAACAGGGTAGATAGGAAAACCTGGAGTAAGGGTCGATGGACCGGACCGTGAACCGGAATACAGACTTTACGGACTGGACTATGACACAGGGATTAAAAGACTCAAATTGCAAGCACAAGAGCCAGAAACACCAAGAAGGTAATAATCTTCCATGTAGCAATGAGCATAAAGAGAGCACAATCTCAGGATTGAGGGGCATCCATTTAAAACAGAGAAATTTCTTTAGCCAGAGGGTAGTGAATTTGTGGATTTTATTGCCACAGGCAGCTTTTGAGGCCAGATCACTGGGTATATTTAAGGCAGAGCTTGATTGGTTCTTGACTGTCATGGCATCAAAGGTTACAGGGAGAAGGCTGGGGAGTAGGACTGAGGAGGGGGAGAAAGGATCAGCCATGATTGAATGGTGGAGCAGAGTCAATGGGCCAAATGAACTAATTATGCTCCTCTGTCTTATGGTCTTATAACTTGAGAAGATGATGGAGGTAGATACGATTACAAATATCAGAAGCAATATGTCTATGTAGATTCTCAGTCACCCAGGTCATTGTATATCAAGCAGTTGTAAATCAAGGCAACTCCTTTGATGATAACAATGAGCACATTTTGGACAGGGAGGACAGGTGGTTTGAACAAGAGGTTAAAGAAGACATCCTTGTCAAATTGGAAAACCCATCCCTGAACAGAGGGGGTGGGTATGACACCATCTATCAGTTACTTACAATGTAGTTCTAACATCTCTATCCCAACGTCTCCACAACAGTTCACACCTCCATTAATGCAAAGGTGACTAATGACCCTCTCATTACTTCTCCAACTCTTAATGACCCTCATTTGATTGCTATGCCTTGAAACAATTCACAAGAGTTTATAAGTTGGAGAACTACCCACCATAGATCAGAACTGAAGAAGACTCTCGAATGAGTGGTGAAAGGTCTTCTAGACAACACAGCAAGTCCGGTTGCCTTGATTTATTATTGCTTGATAGTAAGCAAATTAGTTGAGAGAAAAAAATGGGGGCAATTCGTTAGGCCCAGTAAAGTGGGCTAAATGGCCTTGAATACCCATCCTTATCATATAGAAATAATAATAATAATAAAGAGCTCTACTATTCAAGTGTATGGTCATGACACACCCATGCAAAGATGGTGGTGCTGGGTAGAGCATGCAAAATGGGCGGGAACCAAAAAAGAAAAAGCTAAAAGCAAAGATAATAAAAAAAAACAAAAATGCAAAGTAAAGAATTTGAAGTCAACCCACATATTCATCTTCATTCACCAGCTGTAACTCCCATGAGGGGTATGATCTCTGATTTCAAAATGCAGGTAATTAAATCAAAACAAATGGGGAAAAAATATGTGATCTGTCTTTGCTGAAAATATTACTGCTGACAGATGAGTCAACAAAACAGAACAACTTCACTGACAAACACTAATTAACCTTGGATTCAAATTTGGCAATGCAGGTAGCACAGAGCAAGTTAAGTACAAACTAGAGCAAAGCATCACTTTGAAAATAGATGTGAATTTAGAACAGTTTGCTAATGAAGAATCACACAGCAGGTAATTTTGACATGCATTGGTAATGGAAAAATGATAACAGTCAATTGAAATTAACAATAATGAAAACTGTGAAGTTTGTAAAGTAGACTAGTTATACTGACACCTGTTTTATATCATTGCCCAAAATCAGAACACCTCCAAATCTTAATACGTATATACTGTACTAGGATAGAGCAGTCAGGGCAATATCTAGCATCTCAATTCTCTTTAAAAGGATTTATAAAAATTGAATTTCTATGTTGACCACCGGATGGACAGAGTGTATGCTCTGTAGAACACAGAGCAGCAAGGAAAATACCAGAGTTGTGGATGTGTTGGTGATTCAAAACTAGAGATTTGTCCAAAGGAATGTAATAACTGCCGAACATTCTGTTCTGCTTCCAAAATCTGGTTCGATAGACAAAGAACAGTAAGTACAGCAGTAAACAGGCACTTTGACCACCAGTCTTCTGTCACCTTTTGTCTTCCATTGTATTCAACTGAAGTGGATTTTAGAACCTGGATACTACATGCAGTCACCTTAGGGCTGAATTTCTAAACAGTGGTAAGACCTACTTTAAGTTTTTACTGATCAGTGACCTGATGACCTGTTCCTGCATTAGCTTCAAAGATAAACACGCCAAAACAGCTCCCACTGCTAGTCTTATTTCTGATGAGGGGATTCCCCACAGTCTGATATCTTATTACAAAAGAATTTTGAAAAATGACATCTAGCAGGGACTTGGGTCACTTGCAGTCATGTCACTGAAATCCACCAGCAGGTAACATGAAGTTCAAAGTAAACTTACAATCAAAGTGTACATATATGTCACCATATAAACCTTGAGATTCATTTTCTTGCAGGCATTCTCAATAAATCCATTAAAGAATAAATGAAAGACTGCACTAACTTGGGCGAACAACCAGTGTGAAAAAGACAACAAACTGTTCAAATATAAAATAAATAATAATTAATAAATAAATAAATAAATAAATAAGCAATAAATATTGAGAACAGGAGATGAAGAGTCCTTGAAAGTGAGTCCATGGGTTGTAGGAACAAGTGAAGTTGAGTAAAATTATCACATTTGCTTCAGGAGCCTGATGGTTGAGAGGTAACAATTGTTCCTGAACCTGGTGGTGTGAATCCTGAGGCTCCTGTACTTTCTTCCTGATGGCAGCAGCAAGAAGAGAGCATGCCCAGGATGGTAGGGGTCCTTGACGATGGATGCTACTTTCCTGTGAAAACTTTGTGTCGATGTGCTCAATGGTGGGAAGGGTTTTACCTGTGATGGACTGGGCTGTATCCACTGCTCTTTGTAAGATCTTTCATTCGAGAGTATTGGTGTTTCCACGTGTATTGGAGTGAGAAACGTGACTTGCAAAGAATATGTGGTACTCCATTATCCCTCCTGCTGAACCATGAGATTAAAAATACTGTGGGGTGCCACAGTAGCGCAGTGGTTAGTGCGACACTATTACCGTTTGGGATATTGGAGTTCAAGGCTCAATTCCAATCCCATCATTAAGAAAGTTGTCTGTCCTTCCTGTGACCTTCCCCTGGTTTTCTTGTACTTGCCAAAGATGTACCAGTTCGTAGATTAATCAGTCATTGTAAATTGTCCTGTGATTAGGCTCAGGTTAAATAGGCGGGTTGCTGGCCGGTGCAGCTCATTGGGCCTGAAGAGCCTGTTCCACATTGTATCTCTAAAGATAAAGTGAATAATATTAGACAATGATTAAATGATCACCGGAGATGTCAGCTTCCAGCCTTTACAGATTTCAGATTACACTGTACTGAAACTCTAAATTCCTTTACAAAAACACAGTAAGGTGTGTGTCATAATTTCACATCAGACTATCAGACTGACTGCAAATACATCATCGCTGTAAAACCGATCATTTTGGAGTATCCTTAAAGGCATGAGTTAATCCTTTTAGCTTACCTTTATGTTAGAAGAGGGTCATTTTGGTGGCTTGGATATCGGACATTAAAACACTTCTAAGGTAATACCATCTAGCAAAGAATGGTAGACCTGTTCAGAATTTCACAACATTTTGTGAGAGCTTCAGTTGTAAAGTCTATAAGTGAAGGATATTTATTTATTATTTTATAAATAGTGAATTGGGTGTCTGTATTCCTCTACTGTCATCAGGCCAAAGCCCTGGAATGCATATTTCATGTATCTGAATGACACAGATGTAGACTTAGAATCAGAGTGTACACACAGGCAGGCACTTTCAGCCAACCATCATGCCTGCACTGGGACAATGTCTCTCTGTGTTTTTATTGTTGAAGTATCTGTCCAGCTGAACTACTCCAGCACAGTTACATTATAAAAAAGGGCAAATCCAACCTGGTTAATTGGCCTGCTCTCGATTATCAGCAAAGTAAACAGAATCTAATATTTACTATAATATCAAGCAGCATTTATTCACAGATTACTTAATTATCAATGCTTAGTCAGGGTTCCACCAAGCCCACTCTGCTTCAGATTTCATCAAAAGGGGAAGGGGGAAGATTAAGGCAGTATTTCACCAAGGGTGGCAGATGGCCTTCTGGCAAACCTGAGGTCAATGATCATGAGAATTGAGAAGGAAAATATTGGACCATAGGACCATAAAACATAGCAGAATTAGGCTATTCCGACCATCGAGTCTGCCCTGCTATTTGATCATGTCTGATTTATTATCCCCCTCAACCCCATTTTCCTATATTCTCCATAAAACCATAGAAACCATAGAAACTACAGCACAGAATCAGGCCTTTTGGCCCTTCTTGGCTGTGCCGAACTATTTTCTGCCTAGTCCCACTGACCTGCACACAGACCATATCCCTCCATACACCTCCCACCCATGTATCTGTCCAATTTATTCTTAAATGTTAAAAAATAACCCACATTTACCACCTCGTCTGGCAGCTCATTCCACGCTCCCACCACTCTCTGTGTGAAGAAGCCCCCCCTAATGTTCCCTTTAAACTTTCCCCCCCTCACCCTAAACCCATGTCCTCTGATTTTTTTCTCCCCTTGCCTCAGTGGAAAAAGCCTGCTTGCATTCACTCTATCTATACCCATCATAATTTTATATACCCCTATCAAATCTCCCCTCATTCTTCTACGCTCCAGGGAATAAAGTCCCAACCTATTCAACCTTTCTCTGTAACTGAGTTTCTCAAGTCCCGGCAACATCCTTGTAAACCTTCTCTGCACTCTTTCAACCTTATTTATATCCTTCCTGTAATTTGGTGACCAAAACTGAACACAATACTCCAGATTCGGCCTCACCAATGCCTTATACAACCTCATCATAACACTCCAGCTCTTATACTCCATACTTTGATTAATAAAGGCCAATGTACCAAAAGCTCTCTTTACGACCCTATCTACCTGTGACACCACTTTTAGGGAATTTTGTATCTGTATTCCCAGATCCCTCTGTTCCACTGCACTCCTCAGTGCCTTACCATTAACCCTGTATGTTCTACGTTGGTTTGTCCTTCCAACGTGCAATACCTCACACTTGTCAGTATTAAACTCCATGTAACTTTTGATGACCTTACTAATCAAGAACCTATCAACCTCCACTGTAAATATGTCCAATGATTTGGTCCCCATGGCCATCAGTGACAATGAGTTCTACAGATTCACAACCCTCCCACTGAAGAAATTCCTCCTTATCTCTTTCTAAAGAGACATCCTTCTATTCTGAGGCTGTGCCCTCTGATTTTAGATTCTCCGACTTGGTGGAATCATATTTTGTACAAAGACAGATTGTTGGGTCAGCCCAGCACCCAAACATCACAGCAGGAAATCCCCATGGAGGCGTTGTATGCATCATCTTCAGCTGCTTCAATGATGAGCTTCCTTCCATGGTAAGGTATGAAAAGGGACAGTTACACTACTTTCAATTCCATACCCAACTTCTCAGAGCATGAAACAGCCTGTGCCTGCAAGCATCAAGCCTTGGTAAGTACTGTACATCTAGGCTGATGTGGTAAGTAGCATTTATACCACAGAATTGTCATCTCCAGCCAGAGAGAGTTTATACACTCCCTTCACATACAATTTCATTCCCATCATCAAATTTCCCTGCACCAATATCCCTGGGAACATCATTGACCAGAACTCATCTGAGATGGCTACACAAATTCTGTGGCTACAACAGCAAGTCAGAGACTGGATATGCTGTCACAAGTGACTCATGTACTGACACTCCAAAGTTTTTCCACCATCTACAAAGCACAAGTCAGGATTGAGAGCGAATACTATCCATTTACCTGTGCAAGTGCAGCTCTGAGAATTCACAAAACGATTGATGCTATTCAGGAAAGATCAGCCTGCTTGAGGGGCAATCCATCCACTACCCTAACTCTTCATTCCATGGCCCCACCAATAGCTGCAATGTGCATAATCTGCAAAGTATACTGCGATTACTCACTCCACTACCTCAACAGCACCTCTCAAAACTTGTTCCGCAACAGGCAGTTTCTCTCTATGCCACACACCATAGTGACACAAAATATATACTGCTTGACCTTCATCATTGCTTTATATAAATCTGGGAATTCTCTAATTAACAGCATTGTGGCAATAACTTTGTCAGAAGAACAGAAGAATTTTAAGAAGGAGGCTTAACAGCATAATCTCAAGAGCAATTAAAAGCGAGCAGTAAAATGCCTGTGTTGTCAGCAATGGCCAATCCCAGAAAATATCCTAATTTTGAAACCCTCAATTCTAGATTCCTCAGCCAATGGAAACATTCTCCCTGTACTTACCCTGTTCCAGATTCCTCAGCCAGCAGAAACATTCTCCCTGTACTTACCCTGTTCTAGATTCCCCAGCCAGTGTGACATTCTCCCTGTACTTATCCTGTTCTAGATCCCTCAGCCAGCAGAAACATTCTCCCTGTACTTATCCTGTTCTAGATTCCTCAGCCAGTGGAAGCATACTCCCTCCAAAAATTGTGTATGTTATAGTGAGGTCATGTCTCATTCTTCAAGACTCTAAAGAATAGAGGCCTGGCTATCTGTTTCTAAAGACTGGTTAGGAGAATCTTCTCCACATTCCCTCAAAAGAAGATACTATTATTATGTAAGGAGTCCAAAACTACACATAACAAAGACAGACAAACAACCAATGTGCAAAAGACAACAAACTGTGCAAATACAAAAAAGAAAATGAAAAAATAATAATAAATAAATAAGCAATAAACATCAAGAACATGAGTTGTAGAGTCCTTCACAGTGAGTCCATAGGCTGTGGGAACAGTTCACTGTTGGGAAGGAGTGAAGTTGAGTGCAGTTATCCCTTCTGGTTCAAGAGCCTGATGGTTGAGGGGAAATAACTGTTTCTGAACCTGGTGGTGTGGGACCAAAGGCTCCTTTGCCTCCTTCTTGATGGCAGCAGTGAGAAGAGAGCATAGCCTGGACGGTGGGGGTCCTTGATGATGAAAGGTGCTTTCCTGCAACAGTGCTCCCTGCAGATGTGCTAAATGGTGGGGAGGGCTTTAGCCGTGATGGACTGGGCTGTATTCACCACCTTTGTATTCACTACCAGGAGAACCCAGAAAATATAAGTAATATGAAACAGTATAAGAAAATTCAAATTCTCTCATAAATATTAGCTGATTGGGAAAACTGCCTTTGACTATTCAACTTAAGGGTTTCCTTTAATTCCAACATATCGACTTTGGTGGATAATTCATTGCAGTTCTGTGCATTCAGTGTTACTGGGGAAGTATACATCCATTCTGTGACTGAATAACAAACAGAAAATAAAGAAATAATAATTTTTGAGGATGAATCCAAGAGAAACTTTGAATTTTTAAATATCTTGTCACCTGCAATAATAGGTGAGATATTTTGCAATGAAGTTGAAATATTTCCATCTTATCAGAGGGAAATACTGTGAATCCTCAAACATCTTTGTATTTTGAGTGATGGCCAGAGAGGTGATGGAATAAAATTGTTATATTTTTATGTCATTAACTGCAAATTTTGCTCTTTACGTAACAGTAAAGTATTAAGGATAATTAACACATTGATTATGTTCATTCAACCTAATATTCATATGCAAATTCAATTTAATAAGGAAGTCTTTGTGCTGTAACTGAAAATCCTCTAAAATTCTATCCTTTATCATGTTGAAAGCAGGATTATTATGTCATTAGGAATAATAGATTATTGCATTATACTGATAAAGGTAGAAATTAAGCCTGTATATTTCATTAATTAAAACTAGACTTTATAATCGTTACACTATCACTGTCCACACATTCATTTCTGTTAATTAGACTTCATTTACATATACATTCAGTTAATGAGAAAATAGCCTTCCTCTGTCCAAACCTTTGAGCCTTTTCTTTATGAAGAATTTATTGGCAAGAGCATTATTGACTTATCTTTGGAAAATAAGGGTATAATGCATTGTAATAAAACAGATTTTCAGCCCTGGATAATCTTTAGTTTATTGAATTAACAGTACAGCCATTCATCAGAAACTGAACAAAAATGAAGGATGCGAAACAAGACCAATGATATTTGTACAGCAGGCTGCTGTGACAACAGGCTATTCCATTTATAGCATTTTCAGTCTTCATTTTTATTCATTATCATTGATCAAGCTGCTTAATATGTAATGGACAATAGCTACACTGAGGTAAGTGCATCAAGACTTACTCCTTGATTATTATGCATTTTCAAAAGCAAATCTGTAAAACAGCTAAAATAAAACTACATTTCAGAATGTTGCCTGTGGTTAACCAGTTGATGGCTTCAATTATAAGCATCACTAAACGTTCTCTGTTTTGTCCATCTAGGAATGAACAATTCATTTTCCAAATTAGTTGTCCAGTTCTGTGCATTACTGGTGCAAGTCAGTCCTCAGTGTTCTGCTGAACACCATTCGAATTGTCCTCACAATCACTCGTTCATTTGAAGGTTATTTTAAAGTCACAATGTAATCTGTTCTTTTTCCAAGTTATCAAGAATGTTGCATATTTCATGCCTGTTATATAAACTCTGGAGTGTTTGGTATGTGCATATATTCTGCCACATGACAAAAGGCTACCTTAGGAGATGTCATATTTTGATACTGAGTTATTGTTATTAAGACAATTATATCTATTCCATGGTAAAATATTCAATCTCTAGTACAATATTCAAATTCATATATGGAAAATCAAAAATAATTCACATTTGTAATGCATTTCATGATTTCAGGACATCCCAAAATGCTTTACAGCCAGTTAAATACTCTTTAATGCACGGCCACTGTTGTATTGCAATGAAGCGTGCTTGCCTATTTATGCACAGTACAATAACGACATAATGGCCACATCATTTCTTTTTAGTGACATTGGTTAAGAGGTAGATTTTCCCCTGGATTATGGGAAAACTTTCTTGCCCCTTTTTTGAAAGTATGATCATGGGATCTTTAACATTAGCTGAACAGCTCAAGAGCCAGATGGTTCAGCATCCTTTTAAACGAAAGGCACCCTCAATACTGCACCAAACTGTTGGAGTAATTCATATGTAGGACACAACAGAAGCAAGAGTGCTCCCCTGAGCCAGTGCCAGCACAGTCATTAGACATTCTGTTTTATATTTATTCCTTGCACTTAGATACTAAACTGCTGCTAATGCCAAATTGCTGAAATGGGAGCAGAAAACTAAATGTAAAAGAAGAAATCGCAGGTATTGCATTGTGGAATAAGCTGACAGTCATGAGAGGAATGTATACATGGCTGGAGAACTCAATTAGGAAATAGATTAATAATCTAGTGAGGAGAAGGCATCAATGGGATCAATACTGAGATGGGACAGAAATGAAAAAGCTGGTACAAGATTTGAAATTTAATATGATTTCTGGATCACAGAAATATATACAATATTTAAGATTGAAGAAGGGGAGATTCCTGTATTATTTAGATTTCCAGTTGATTTTAGTGTAGGCTTTGCTTCCACAAATTTCAAGGGCAAACAAAGAGCTTCTGACGAAATAGTTACAGATGTGAGGTAAACTTGGAGACAAAATAGTGAGGAGATGAGGCCAATGGAGTCCATTAACCTCTTCTCCTCATTAGATTATTAATAATCTGTTGCCTCATTGAATACGTCTGTCATGTATACATTCCTGTCCTGACTGTCAGCTTGGTTTCCCTAAGTGGAAATCTTGTCTAACAAAACCTCTTGGAGCTCTTTGAGGAAATAACAGGCACGATAAACAAAGGAGAGTCAGTGGATGTTGTGTACCTGGAGTTTCAGGACGTTGACAAGGTGCCACATATGAAGCTGCTTAACAAGAACCCATGGCATTACAGGAAAGATACTAGTATAGCTAGAAGATTGGCTGACTGGCAGGAGGCAAATAAAGGAGGCCTTTTCTGGTTGGCTGCCAGTGACTAGTGATGTGCTTCAGGGGTTGCTGCTGGGACTGCTTTTTGTCGTGTTATATGCCAATGACTTGGAGGAGGAAATTAACAGCTTTGTGGCCAAATTTGCAGATGATATGAAAATAGATGGAGGGGCTGGTAGTGTTGAGGAAGCAGTGTGTCTGTAGAAGGACTTGGTCAGATTGGGGGAATGGGTAAAATAGTGCCAGATGGAATATAACGTAGGGAAGTGCATGGTCAAGCACTTTGGCAGAAGCAGTAAAGGTGTGGGCTATTTTCTAAATGAGGAGAAAGTTCAGAAGTCAAGGTGCAAAGGAATCTGGGAGTCCTTATGCAGGATTCCTTTAAAGTTAACTAGCAGGTTCAGTCGGTGGTAAGGAAGGTGAATACAATGTTTGCATTCATTTCGAGAGGACTAGAATACAAAAGCAAGGTTATATTGCTGAGGCTTAATAAGGTATTGGTCAGACTGTGGTAGCCTGCACACGCGGGACTCGAACCGCCATCAGGAGCTGTGGGTAGACACGCGATAGTGCGTTTGGAACTACCCGCTCGGGGTGGACCTTCCAGGGACAGTCTGACGTCACGTCTGCCCCGTGGGTCACAGGGGCCCATGGGGGAGGGTTAGATTTAAGCGCGTGATTTTGAATCAGTAAAGGCATTCTGAGTTCAGCTCTCTCTGCCTCCGTGTGTTCCATTAGTAGCACGTTTGCGCGCGACTACATTGGTGACCCCGACATTCCAGACGGCATCTGGAGCCGGTGACTCAGCGACCAGCCACGAGTTCGAGCAACTCGCACAGCGCGGTCTCGCTGAAGCTTTCTGGGCCACTCAGCCCCATGTTTGGTTCGAGCAGGCTGAGGCCCAGATCAATATCAGAGACATTACAGCCGACGCCAGGTGGTACTACTACGTGGACAGCACGCTCGACCAGGAGACGGCAGGCCGGATCATCGACTTCCTACGCCAGCCACCAACGGAGGACAGGTACACTGAGCTTAAGGCGCTCCTGATCCGTACCTTCGGACTCTCCCGCCGCGAACGGGCCGCGCGGCTCCCACACATGGACGGCCTGGGTGACCGCACGCCACCGAGCTCATGAATAATCATGGACGCTCATGGACGGCCATAAGCCGTGCCTTTTATTTGAACAGTTGTTCCTCGAGCAAATGCCAGAGGACACTCGCCTCCTCCTCGCGAGTGAGGATTTCAGCCACACACACAGGGTCGCGGCTAAAGCAGACGTCCTTTGGCAGAGCAAGCAACGTGGAGCAGCCTCCATTGGCCTAGCCACGATCGTGGCCCCAAAGCCCAGGCCCCGCAACCGAAGTCGTCGAAACCCACAGGGGAAAAAGACGAAAGTTCGGAACAATGGTGTTTCTATCACCAAAGAGGGGGCTCAGGCGCACGCTGCTGCCGTCCGCCATGTGCTTTTCTGGGAAACGGGGGGCCAGCCGTCATAGACAGCCTCCTGTACCTCTGGGACCAACACTCCGGGCGGTGCTTCCTGGTAGACACTGGGGCCGAAGTCAGCGTACTCCTCCCCTCGAACATGGACACTCGTACCACGGTCCCCGGCCCCGAACTCATCGCTGCAAATGGCACCAGTATTCGGATGTACGGCCCGCGAACTATCTGAGTGCATTTCGGGTCCAGCCATTTCACTTGGACTTTCACGTTGGCAGCGGTGTCACAGCCACTACTAGGGCAGATTTCCTATGAGCCAACTGCCTCCTGGTCGACCTAAAAGGCCGGCGTTTGGTCCACGCCGAGACATTCCAGACTTTCCAGCTCGGAGAAGCCAAGCTACCGGCCCTCCACCTGGATTCCGTGACTCTCTCGGGTAACAAATTCGCCAGGGTGTTGGCGGAATTCCCCTCCATAGTCACCCCGCAGTTCTCCATGGCTGACCCCAAGCATGGCGTGCAGCACCACATCCCCACTCAAGGACCACCTCTGCATGCCTGAGCTTGCAGGCTCCCACCCGACAAGCTCCACCTCACCAAGGAGGAGTTCCGTAAGATGGAAGAGGTTGGAATTGTACGCTGCTCAGAAATCCCATGGGCAGCCCCGCTGCACATGGTGCCCAAGTCCGCAGGAGGATGGAGGTCCTACAGAGACTACAAAGGCTCAATGACGCCACAGCCGCTGGCAGATACCCAGTGCCCCAGATCCAGGGCTTCACGGTGAACCTGCACGAAGTGACCATCTTCTCGAAAATCGACCTGGTCAGGGATACCATCAGATCCCAGTGCACACCGACGACGTGCCCAAGACAGCCCTCATCACCCCGTTCGGCTTGTTCGAATTCCTGAGGATGCCTTTTGGTCTCAAGAATGCAGCCCAAACTTTCCAAAGGCTCACGGACTCGGTGGGACGCGGCCTGGATTTCATTTTCTTTTACTTGGATGATATCCTGGTGACCAGCAGTTCGCACCAAGAACTCATGGCACATTTGTGCCAGCTCTGCCAATGCCTGAGTGACCACAGACTGGCAATCAATCCGGCGAAGTGACAGTTCGGGCTGACGGAGATCGACTTCTTGGGCCACAGAGTCAACCGACATGCTGCAGTTCCCCTACCGGACAAGGTCCAGGCCACCCGCCAGTTCCCTAAGTCCAGCACGTTCAAGGACCTGCAGGAGTTCGTAGGAACTTGTATCATCGGTTCGTGCCGGCGGCGGCACGCATCATGAGACCCTTGCTCAGCCTGATGGCCGGCAAGGCCAAAGTAGTGGCATGGAATGCGGAGTTCACGGAGGCGTTCGAGCAGGCCAAGGAGGTGCTGGCAAAGGCGGCCCTCCTAGTGCACCGGAGAGTCGATGTACCCATGGCATTCGCAGTCGGTACTCTTCAGCCGGCACCTACGGCCACAAGAGGTGAAGTACAGCACTTTCGACAGAGAGTTGCTAGCGCTCTACCTGGCTGTCCGGCATTTCCGGTACTTCCTCAAGGGAAGGGAGTTCACCGTCTATACGGACCACAAGCCCCTCACCTTCGCACGGCCAAGGTATCGGACCCATGGTCGGCTCGGCAGCAGAGGCACCTGCCCTTTATTTCAGATTTCACCACGAACATCTGCCACATCGCAGGGAAGAACAACATTGTCGCCGACACACTGTCTCACCCCTGCCTCCACTCAGTAGGCATATCGACCTCAGGAATAGACTACGCAGCACTGGTGGAACTACGCAGAACGGTCGGACACTGAAATCCCGGCTTACCACACCGCCGTTTCGGGGCTCCAGTTGGAGGACGTCTCCATCGGCCCGACAGCTGATCGACTCCTGTTCGACGTGTCTACCGGCAAACCCCGACCCGTGGTACCAGCAGCATGGAGGCGCTGGGTGTTCGACACGCTGCACGACCTGGCCCACCCGTCCATCCGGGCGTCCATCAAGCTGGTAGCAGACATATTCATCTGGCACAGTTTGCGCAAACAGGTCGGACACTGGGCCAAGACCTGCATACACTGCCAGACCGCCAAAGTCCAGCGGCACGTGAAGGCTCCCCTCCAGCAGTTCCAGCCGACGCACAGGAGGTTCCAACACATCAACGTGGACATCGTCGGCCCCCTGCCAGTCTCCCGGGGTGCCAGGTAAATCTTTACCATGGTAGACAGTTTCACCAGATGGCCAGAAGCTGTACCGCTCGCAGACACGTCCACTGAGTCCTGTGCCAGGACGCTCATTGCAAACTGGATCACCAGGTTCGGCCTCCCAATGGACATCACCTCCGACAGAGGGGCGCAGTTCACGTCTGGTTTGTGGACAGCACTGGCGCAGCTCCTGGGCACCCAGCTGCATCACACCACAGTGTACCATCCCCAGTCCAACGGTTTGGTAGAGTGATTCCACTGGCATCTCAAGTCAGCCCTGATGGCACTCCTCAGCGGCCCCAACTGGACAGATGAGCTTTCCTGGGTCCTACTGGGCATCTGCACAGCCCCCAAAGAGGACCTGGACACCTCCTCGGCGGAATTGGTCTACGATGCTCCCCTGACGTTCCCAGGCGAGTTCGTACCAGAGGCCCGAGGCTCGGAAGAAACTCCAGCAGTGGTGCTAATGAGGCTGTGGGACAAGGTAGGACCCTGGCACCGGTCCCGACCTCCAGGCATGGTCCCACGCCATCCTTCACTCCGAGACTGTGAGTATGTTTTTATTCGCAGGTCACCTCTACAGCGGCCGTACGAGGGACCTTTCAAGGTGATCTGGCACAATGGAACCATGTGTGCCGTGGGGTGGGTGGCCGGGAAGAGACTTTTACAGTGGACCGCCTCAAACCGGCGCACTTGGACATTGAGCAACCAGTGAGTGTACCCGCACCACGCTGGCGAGGCCGGCCACCCAGGCAAGCCACACAGACTGGGGGCTCCACTCCCCCAAGGGATGTTTCTGGCGGGGGGGGGATGTGGCAGCCGCACACGCGGGACTTGAACCCTTGAACCGCCATCGGGAGCTGGGGGCAGACACGCAGTAGCGCGTTTGGAACTACCTGCTCGGGGCGGACCTTCCAGGGACAGTCTGACGTCACGTCCGCCCCGCGGGTCACAGGGACCCATTGGGGGGGGGAGATTTAAGCACGCGATTTTGAATCAGTAAAGGCATTCTGAGTTCAGCTCTCTCTGCCTCCGTGTGTTTCCAGAGTAGCGCGTTTGCGCGTGACAAGACCATACTTGGAACATTGAGCACTTTTGGGCCCCTTATCTAAGAAAAGAAGTGCTGGCACTGGAGAGGATCCAGAGGAGGTTCACAAGAACGATCCCCGGAATGGAAGGGTTTACATTTGGGGAGTGTTCGATGACTCTGAGGCTGTAGTCATTGGATGAGGTGGACCTCAGTGAAACCTATTCAATATTGAAAGACCTAGATAGAGTGGATATGGAGAGGATGTTTCCTATAGTGGGTGGGTCTAGGACCAGAGGGCACAACTAGCAAGAGTTCACCAACTACAGCCAGTCTGTCTTAGACTTCACCCTGTTACAGATACGCCCTTTGCTTTTACCACCTCTTGCCCACATCTTAAAACATGTTTAATTTCAAACTTTTTTTCTGTTCCAATGAAAGATCTTCTGATGAAGGAAGCCAGTGATGGTTCCCTATGGCAATGGCAGAGTTAATAAACCTTTCAAGAAAAACACTTTGGGCTGACATTTCAGTGAGAGAGAAATTCAGGCAATTATTGTTTTGAATTAAATTAATCTCCATTATCACATTTGACACTTTGGCCTGCAGTCTCTTTTGATTGCAGCTTGCAAGTCTACATCGTTTGTATCCCATTGACATATAAATTAACACAGAATGGTTTCCCTGTTCAGTAATGCAGAATTAGAAGGGTGCGGTTTTGGCTAGAATAGAAATTGTTGATAACTTACCCAAGGATGGATCGCTGGAAATGTATCTTCTGCAGCCTAGTCTCACAGACTTAATAGTGACATGTTGAGTATCCAAAATTAAGACCGGAGTTAAAATAATGCAGCATAATCACAAATGAACCTGGAAGTAAAGTGAAATTAGTTTCAATGACTTCCTTCCTCTTCCTAATGAGTGTGAATGGACTAATATTAACCTATGTATTTTAACCAAAGCTATCCTTAAAGAATCATCTTAACTATTAGGACTTTCAAGCTAATTATGTTAGCCATCAGAATTAGAGGTAAATTATGAGCAGCTTTGTGTTACTGTGTTGTTCCAAATAAAATTACCCCAATTAATTCTAATGAAGGGCTTTGGCATGAACATCAACTCTGTTTCTCTTCTCAAAAATGCTGCCTTTCCTGCTGAGTGTCCCTCATTTTTTGATTTCATACAACTTTCTTAGGTCATTTTATCAGTCTGTCTTGTACTTCAACATGTGATTTGAAGGTCATACTCATCATTAGGGTGAAAATGCATGCCTTTTGTTGTTTTATATTGTTTGGGTATTGTCAATGGGTTCAGATGGAACTTGTCACTGATGTCATACATCACCAAGTTACTATCATTGTATCCCATTCCCACATTATTACTTTTGAAAGACTAGTAAAACAGAATAAATGTTTGAAGTATCCTGACTGGTCATGATTCATCGAACATAGACCAGGATAGCACAGAAACAGGGCCTTCAGCCCACAAGATTGTGCTGAGCAAGCTAAAATGTAAATTAGAAACACCCAAAAGCTAATCCCTCCTACCTACACAATGTCCATATCCCTCCATCTTCCTCACATTCAAGTACTTATTTAAACGGCTCATAAGAGCCTCTAATGTAATTGCCTCTACCACCATACCAGGCAGCGCATTCCAGGCATCCACCACTGAGTAAAAAAGCTTGCCCCCTCACATCACCTTTGAACCTACCCCCTCTCACCTTCAATGCATTCCCTCTGGTATCAGACATTTCTACCCTGGGGAACAGATACTGCCTGTCTACTCTCTCTATGCCTCTCATAATCTTGTAAGCTCCTAACAGATCTCGCCTCAACCTCTGCTGCTCCAAAGAAAACAACCCAACTTTGTCCAACCTCTCATGATAGCACATGCTCTCTAATGCAGGCATCCTGGTAAACCTCTCCAAAACGTCAATATCCTTCCTACAGTGAGGTGACCAGAACTGTATACAATACTCCAGATGTGGTCTAATCAGAGTTTTATAAAGTTGCAACATACCCTCTTGATTTTTGAACAAAATGCCTTGACTAACAAAAGTAAACATTCCATAAGGAATTCTTAACCACACTATCAACATGTGTGGCCACTTTCAAGCAGCTATGAACTTGGATCCCAAGATCTCCCTGCACAGCAATACTGTTAGGAATCTTGCCATTAATAGTGCACTGTCTCCTTGCATTTGCCGTACCAAAGTGCAACACCTCACATTTATCACGGTTAAACTCCATCTGCCATTTCTCTGTCCATATCTGAAACTGATCTATATTGCACTGTACTCTTTGCCAGTCCACAACTCCACCAATCTTGGTATTTTCTGCAACCCACCCATTTACATTTTCATCCAGATCATTTATACATCACAAACAGCAGAGGTCCCAGCACAGACCCCTGCAGAACACCACTAATTACATTCCTCTAGCTCTAATAAGTCCCTTCAACTACTACCCTCTGTCTTCTACATGCAAGCCAGTTCTGAATCCAAGCAGTTAATTTGCCACAGACCCCATCCATCTTAATCTTCTGGATTAGCCTCCCATGAGGGAATTTGTCAAACACCTTACTAAAATCCATGTAGACAACATCCACTGCTCTACCTTCATCAATCTCTCTCATCACCTTGTCAATCAAGTTGGTAAGACACATCCTGCCTTGCATAAACCCATTCTGGCTCTCCCTAACAAGGCAGTGGGTTTCCAAATGCTCATGTATCCTATCCCTAAGAACTTTCTCCAGCAATTTCCCTACAACTGACATGAAACTCACCAAGTTCCCCTCTTAAACAGAGGTACAACATTAGCTATTTGCCAGTCCTCTGGAACCTTGTCTGTACCTGGAGAGGACATGAGGACACTGGTCAAGATGCAGCAATGTTGTCTCTTGCCTCCCTTCAATAACCTGGGGTAAATCCCATCAGGGCACTCTGGACATATCCACCTTATTACTCATTAGAGCCCCAACACTTCCTCCTCCTTGCCTTCTAAATGCCCTAACAGATTCATACACTCAGCACTGATCTCCTGGTCCTCCGTGCCCTTTTTCTGAAGCAAAATACTTATTAAGTACTCACATTCTCTGCATACAAGCAGATGTTCCACCCTTTATCCTTGAGTGGTCCTACCCTCTCCCTTGTTATCCTCTTGCTCTTGACGTATGTATAGTATGCCCTGGAATTCACCTTAATCCTACTTGCTGAGGACTTTTCATGGCTCCTCCTGACTTTCCTAGTTCCCTCTTTTACTTCTTTACAGACTTCTTTATACTGATGTGCTCCACTTCAAATCAAATCAAGTTTAATTATCATTCAACCATGCACTCATATAGCCAAACGAGACAGCATTCCTCTGGGGCCAAAGTGCAAAACATTCAAACATGATCATTACTTCCAAGGCTTTACATACTTCCCCTTTTTGTCCTTCACTAAATTCATCATCTCTCTGGATGTCTAAGGTTCCCTTATCTTTCTGTCACTGTCCTTCCTTCACTGGGTAAAGGTGGCCATTACCGAAACTGAGTTGAAAGGGGGCTGGAATGGGTGATTAATGTACCAGGTTTTCAAAGTTTTAGAAAAGATAGAGGAGGAGGTGAAAGTGGGGGCGGGAGTGGGGGGGGGGGTGGTAGTGGTTGCACTACTAATCAGGGACAATATCATAGCTGTACTCAGGGAAGATGTAACAGAAGGTTCAGACACCAAGTTCATTTGGGATATTCAGTACATTCTACATCCAGACCATACAACACTTTCTGTACATGTTCTCAAGGATTTATTTCTCCACTATTTCACACTGAGATCCAGAATGATGATAAAGTGCAGGAAGTTGAGTTCTCAGCTTCTGTCTGCTCTTAAGCAGTATAGTGCTGGAACAAAGAACATAGGAGCAAGATCAGATCTGCCCTACCATTTAACTTCATCATGATTGATTGGCCCCAGTCCACAACTGCTCCTCTGTGGAAGTTTCCCAAAGCCCTCAATCTCCTGAGCTTTCAAAAATCTATCTATCCTCATTTAAATATTTCCAATGGTCTATCCTCCATAGTTTGCTGGGATAGATAATTTCAGTATTCACTACCTTTTGCAAGAAAATATTTCCAGTCTACCTATATTTTCTTGAAATTATGAAATTACTTTACTCCCACTACTGAGAAGTTCACCACATCCATATATCACACCCTGGCAGGATATCATAGATTTTAATAGGATCACCACTCAAAGTTCAAGTTCAAAATCAATTTTATTACTGAAGTACCTCAGTACATATTAGTTATATGCCAAATCAAGGTGGTGAGGTCCAGGGCCCACAGCATAATGATTCAACTGAGCTTGATGTTAGGGTGGAGATTTCAGCGTCGTGCCGAATTGGAAAGGTTGGTTACAGGCTGAATCGAGGCAGTGGGGTCCAGGCCTCAGGGTGCATCGAGGGGATTGAACCCAATGTTTGGTTGTCGGTTTAGGTGATGAGCCAGACTGAAAAGGTCAGGGTGTCGGGCCCGAGGCGAGGGACAGACCACTTCAGATTGCTGCTCCACACGGTTCTGTGCTGAACTGCGGGGCTCTCTTGCAGACCAGTTCAGAACACTATTTGCTCATGGGTTTTTCTCTGCACATTGGGTATTGGACAGTCTTTTTTCATATGGGGTCTTTTGGGTTTCTGCTTTGTGGCTGCCTGTCAGGAGAAGATTCTCAAGGTTGTATAATGTATACGTACTCTGATATTAAATGTAATTTGAACTTTGATATGTCAACATATATTACTGTGAGATTCATTTTCTTGCAGACATTCACATTAAGTATTAAGAAACACATTATAATCAGTGAGAAAAATACTCCTTTTCGGTTGTCCATCGCAATCCGATGACAACGTCCTCTCCTTTAACGGTGAGATCTTTGATGACTATACAGTCCTATCCTGGACCCACAAGCTCTATTGCAGGCGGGACATGTATATGTGGTAGTGGTGATGATAGTGGTGGAAACCATGGCTGCATTTCTCTTGGCTCACTTCTACTGTCTTCTGGTTGTTCTTTCCATCTCCAGAATACGAACCCCGTCCCTACACAGCTGCCGCCAAGTGGTACGGTCAGCAGCAACAACCTCCTCCAGGTCCTCGGGTCTGATCTTGCACCTCCTTAAAGCATTCTTCCTCTGATCCTTATAGCACTTCTTCAGCCCTCCAGCTGAGCGTCGACCACGATGTTGCTGGCCGTGTAACGCTCTGCGGGGTAGCCGACATGGGGGCATCCTTATCACGTGCCCCAGACACTGCAGCTGACGCTGGGTGACCATGGCCTCAATACTCCTGCAGTTGGTCTTTACAAGTATTTCAGTGTGAGGCACCCGCTCACGCCAGGTAATTCCCAGGATGCGCTGGAGGCAGCTGATGTGGAAACGCTCCAAGGACTTGATGTGACGGCTGCAGGTTACCCAAGCTTCACAGCTATAAAGGAGGGTGGTGACACAGACCGCTTGGTATACGGTGACCTTTGTGGAGGGACGAAGGCTCCTGTTCTGAAAGACTCTACGCTGAAGTCTCCCAAAGGCAGCTGATGCCAGTGTAACGCGGCTACACAAAGATGAACAAACAACCAATGTGCAAAGGACAGAAAATGTTGTAAACACAAAAGAGAAATAAAATAATAATAAATAAAGAAATAATAAATATCAAGAATGTGAGTTGTTGAGTCTTCTAAACCCAAAAGAATATAGACCAAGGTTGTTCATCCTTTCTTGATTGGACGTTCCTCTCATTCAAGCAAGTAGCTTAGTGGATCTCTTTCATACTGTGCACAGTACACTATATATTTGTAACAATACTTCCCTACTCTAAACTTCAGTTCTTGTGATGAAGGTCAGCATGCCCTTTGTGGTCTTAATTACTCTTCACACCTACCTGCTAAATTTCAGTGATTTGTTTACCACAACAAGATCTCTCTGCTCTTCACTCATTTGTTGTCTCCTGTCTTGATAATTATTTCCCTTTCGATTCCTCTCATTTTAGGGCATGACTTAGCTCCGTCTACTCACTTAATTTAACCATATCCCACTGCAGGATAAAAAAAATCCCTGTTACAACTTGCTCTTCCACTTTGATCATATAATTGGCCACAAATAGACAACACCATTAAAGTGTCTGTTTCCTCTGGCTCTGTTCACAGCAGCCACCTTATAATACAAACGGAATGCTTGCTTCACTCTTGTGGATGCACTGTTTCAGGTGAGATAGTGAACATATCTTTGTCTGTTTTCTCAAATCAAAGATCCTTTGGAACAGAGAAGCCCTCTCTCATGTCCTGGCCACAGTTCATCCTTCAATCAACAACATGAAACATATTATTTAGCTTTAAATATAGGTATTGCTCATGCTTATTCTAGACAAACTACAGGACCTATTTCTTGCATCGCCGCAATGTTCACAATCCAAAGCACTTCGCCAGTTGTAGAGCGTCTTGGAATATTGTGAAAGACACATTATGAATACGAACTGTGAACCAGAATGTGTAATCTTATGTTACATCAAATCAGGCAGGTTGAAACAACGATACATCAAATCAGGCAGATTGAAACAATGATACATCAAATCAGGCAGATTGAAACAATGATCAAGCCTTTTCCCCACGCCATCCTGTGTGCTTGACTATCAGTTGATTGAAGATATAGCATTGAATCAGACCAACAGGGTATCTCAGAAAGTTACTTTGATCTTATGCAAAGTCTAACATGGAATAGTTTAAAATTTGAAAAAAGAAGGGAACTTTGATCAAGATAGATGATTTTTCAGTCTAGATCATAATGAATAGCACCAGTAGGTGGATACCACGTTATCAGAGCCTATTCAGTGGCTTTTCATTAACGTTATAGTCCATGAAAAAAAAGGTTATTTGAGTAAAGTTCAGATACAGTCTGTGCAATAAATACTTTTGCCATATTTAAAACCTGCTGTACAAGCATGTAGTTTTAAACACTGACATAGAAAGCTGACAGGTCTTCAAAAATAGCTCTAGTTAAATTTGTCAAGTTCAAATTTAGCTCAAAAACATTGGGTCAAGCCTAGTAGTTGACCTGTGCAAGACTGTCCTGTGAAAGAACAAAGATGCTCCAACATCAATTAATATTCTACATGGAAAGCAAACCAATTTGCAATGAGTCATTGGAATAATCTTCATGAATGACAAAACAGAGAAAGGTTTTATGAGGATGTGGGAGCCTGAAGCATCTTCACCCGGTTTCAAAGTCTGTAAGTGAGAAGGCAATGGCCCAGAAATTCAGCTGCATTCTTTTACCAATGTTAAAATGTTATTGCTTGTCTCCCTAATCCTGATCTGAAAAGTTTGAAAATATTCAAGAATAATTAACAACACTACTAAAATAAACAGCATTGTTAGGATTCCTCATATAATGACATTTTCTTTAATAAACCACAGATGATGCTGAAATCTTTTGCAAATGCCTTTATAGAGCTGAAATCTCATCAAGTAGTTCTTAAAGCATTGAACACCATCATCTGTCTTTCATAGGCTGTGGGTTGCTGATTCCTTCACAAAAAAGCTACAGTGGTTATTGAGCACAAGGAACATGCACCCACATTTACTGACAAGTATAATGAGAGGCTGTTCAGTTACATCAGCTGCAGGAAGGATCTAACTTCTCCCAGAAGCCAGAGAATTCCTTCACTGACAGGTATTCATTGCAGGTTTGCTGGGAGGTCTCTGTAAGCACGGAAGAACAATCCATGAATTTCTGTACTTTGGAATACCCTGCAATGGCAGACCAGCTTGTTCCCGTGGGCTGATCAAGAAGTAGATAAAAGCAGCATATCTGGAGCAGTGAGCACCAGTGAGCTCATTAATGTAGCAGCATTCAGCAAAACCCGATACGCAGAATGTGTCACCGCCAGTCAGCTGGAATGATCCTAATGCCAGGTAATGTGAGAATGAGGGTGACCTTGGTTTCCACTGTGGAAGCAATGTGTGAGCTTGTATTTGAGTCTTTTGGAAGTGACAGGTGACTGTCCCATGGAAGTACACCTGCTAGGACTTGCTCCTCTCAGAAATGTAAATATCAATGTGGAGCCTGGAAGAATAAAGCTTTGGGTGCAGAGCCCTTGTACTATCTGCAAAATGGTCACTGAACTTGACAAAACTGTTCATCCTGATCAAAGTTCTCTACAGCTTTTTAAAATCTTGTATATTGTTAATAGTCTGCATTAGACTTCCCTCATCAATGTTATCCATGAAGAAGAATTGCAGTGTGGAAAGACAGGCAATTTTATTGAAGATGAAAGTGGAGGCTTAGTAAGCAGTGTGCAGAGTGAGCTGTGAGTGCAAAGCAGAGTTGCCACAGTCAACGAGTCGGCATGCAGACTTGGTGTAATTGCTCCAAGCAACATTCTTGTTTCCAAGTTAACAGTGTGAGTCAAAGTTGGTTCTTCTGTGGGTGAACAGCAACTGTCATTCAGACTAATGTAATTAAAACTTGTGCCAAAGGTGAGTTCTGGGCAATGCAATGCTGCTGACGTTGTTAAGGCAAGTATCACACCAAATTAATAAAGCTGGCAAACATGGAAGCTGAGTGTGGAATGACAGGAACTGAAGTTCAGACACAGAGCAAGGGCAAATTACTGAAGTTAATGGTATTACCTTCAATGCAGACCCCTATATCAATAATCTCAATGTTACTATTGACCAGAAACTGAATTGGAGTAGTCTTATACACAATACTGAGACAAGAGCAGGACAGAAACTGGGAACCCTGTGACTAGTAACTCACCTCCTAACTCAGATTGGGTTAGGTTGAGTCAGTGATGGGAAAGGTAAATGCAATGTTAGAGTAAAGACAGGTTGTGTGATTGTGAAAGTAGACTCCATAGTTGGGGGGGGGGTTGTGGGGAGGAGATTCTGTGGCTATGAGAAAGACACCAGGTTGGTGTGTTGCCTCCCAGGTGCTAGGGTCCAGGATGCTTCACAGTAGCTGCAGAATACTCTCAAGAGGGAGGGTAACAGCCAGAGGTTACGGAGCACATTGACACCAATGACCTCTGGTAGAAAGGGGGAAGAGGGCCTGCACAGTGAGTATAGGGACTGAAGAGCAGGACCTCCAGGGTAGTTATCTCTGGATTACTCCCAGTACCACATGCCAGTCAGAGTAGGAATAAGATGATAGGACAGATGAATGAATGGATGAGGATCTGGTGCAAGGGCAGAGCTTCAGAATTCTGGATCATTGGGATCTTTTCTGGGAAAGGTATAATCTGTACTAAAAGAACAGGTGACACCTGAACCTGAGGGGGAGTGAGGTGGGCCGGATTTAAACTAATTTGGCAGGAGGAAGGGAACCAGATCGATGGAGATGAAGATGAGGCATTTGGTATACAAGCAGTGTGTAAGGAAGAACAGGCTGATGAGAAAGCAAAATTGTAATCAGTGGGATGTGTTGAAGTGTAACGGGGGCAAAATCAAAAAGGGTGATGATCAATTCCGGTTAAAGATGAAGCTGGTGAACTTCAGCGACTTCTGGCTGGTGGCCAACGAAATAAGGAAAACAACTAAATACTATGTTAACCACATTTTTTATGGCAAATGATCATTGCCAACAATAGTCTGTTACTTCCCTTTGGACTTGGAGACAATTCTATGTGGCAAAACAGAGGCAAGGTCAGGCGGCGTGCGAGGAAGACCCGAGGTTCGATCGATTCGAGTGCCGTGCCGAAGGCCGAATCCAAGTGGTGAGGTTTGAGCAGCAGAGGATGGCGATTCAACCGAACTCAATGTTTGGATGGAGATTTTAGTGCCATGACGAATCAGAAGTGTCACTCACAGGCCGAATCGAGCCGATGGGATTCAGGGCTCTAGAGCATATCAAGACGATTGAACCCGGTGTATGGACATTAACTTAGGCACCAAGACAGATTGAAAATGTCAGGGTGGTGGGGCCTGAGGCGACAGACAGACAGATTGGTTCAGGTTGCTGCTCCATGAGGTTTACTCGGCTCTACGCCAATCTGTGTTGAACTACGGGACTCTCTTGTGGACTCCAGTTCAGAACTCACTCTGCAGTTTGAAAGGGAGAAGATAAAGTCAGATGTATCAGTACTACAGTGGAGTAAAGAGGGTTAGATGCATGAGATAGCGACTCACCGAAGTAGTTTGGAAGGGAACACTAGCAGGGATGACAGCAGAAAGGTAATAGGTGGAGTTTCTGGGGACAATTTGAAAGGCAAAGGATAGATACATCCCAAAGATTAAGTAGTATTCTAAAGAAAGGACAAGGCAACCTTAGCTGACGAGGGAAGTCAAAGTCAGTAAAAGTGAGGCCATATGATATAGCAAAAATTAGAGGGAAGTTAGAGGATTGGGAAGCTTTAAAACCAACAAAAGGCAAATAAAAAAGCCAAAAGGAGAGAAAAGATGAAATATGAAGGTACGCTGGTCAATAATATAAAAGAAGATACCAAAAGTTTTTTTTTCTGATATATAATAAGTAAAAGAGAGGTGAGAATGAATATTGGATGGCTGGAAAATGATGCTGGAGAGGTAGTAATATGGGACAAAGAATCGGTTGTCAAACTTAAGTACTTTGCATAAACACAACGAACTCTGCAGATGCTGGAAATCCAAAGTAACAAACACAAAATGCTGGAGGAACTCAGCAGGTCAGGTAACATCTATAGAATGGATAAAGAGTTGACATTTCGCACCAAAACCCTTCTTCAGGATCTCGGCCCAAAATGCTGACTGCTTATTCATTTCCATAGATGCTGCCTGACCTGCTGAGATCCTTCAGAATGTTGTGTGCTGCTAAGTATTTTGCATCAGTCTGCACTGCAGAAGACACTAGCAGATGGTTCTGGAGGACTGGAAAATTGCAAATGTCACTCCACTCTTTAAGAAGGGAAGGAAGCATAAGAAAGAACATTATAGGCCAGTTAGATGTTGGAGTCCATTATTAAGCATGAGATTTCAGGGTACTTGGGGGCATATGATAAAATAGCTCAAAGACAATATGGTTTCCATAAGTGAAAATCTGCCTGACAAATCTGTTAGGATTCTTTGAGGAAATAACAGGCTGGATAGACAAAAGAGAGTCAGTGGATGTTGTTTACTTGGAAGGCCTTTTTGGAAGACCTTTGACAGGTTGCCACCTGTGAGGCTGTGTAACAAAATAAGAGCCTATGGTAATACAGGAAGGGTACTAATATGGATAGAAAATTGGTTGGCTGGCAGGTGGCAAAGTGTGGGAATAAAGACAGCCTTTTCTGGTTGGCTGCCAACAACTAGTGGTGTTCTCAGGGTTGGTGTTGGCTCTGCTCCTTTCAATGTTATTTGTCAGTAATTTGGATCATGGAATTGATTGCTTTGTGGCCAAAGTTGCAGATGATACAAAGATCTATGGTGGTGTTGAGGAAACAGAGAGTCTGCAGAAGGACTTAAACAGATTGGGCGAATGGGCAAATTCCAACATTTCAGCTGTGAGTGTAACCAGTTGAAGATATTCCAATCAGTGGCAAATGGAATATACTGTAGGGAAGTGTATGGTCATGCACTTCAGTAGAAAGGTGCAGACTATTTACTAAAAGTGGAGACATTCAAAAACCAAAGGTGCAAAATGACTTCTGAGTCCTCATGCAGGATTCCCTAAAGGTTGACTTGCAGATTGAGTCAGTGATGGGGAAGGCAAATGCAACGTTATTATTCATTTTGAGAGGATTAGAATATAAAAACATTGGTCAGGCTGCACATTATCTAAGAAAAAATATGCTGGAATTGGAGAAAGTCCAGAGGTACGTCAGAAGAATGATTCCAGAAATGAAAGGGTTAACATATGAGGCTTGTTTCATGGATCTGGGCCTGTTCTCACTGGAGTTTATAAGAATGTGGGAGTGGGGGGGAACCTCATTGGAAGTTATTGAATATTGAAACATAGAAAACATAGAAAATAGGTGCAGGAGTAGGCCATTCGGCCCTTCAAGCCTGCACTGCCATTTATTATGATCATGGCTGATCATCCAACTCAGAACCCTGCACCAGCCTTCCCCCCATACCCCCTGATCCCCGTAGCCACAAGGGCCATATCTAACTCCCTCTTAAATATAGCCAATGAACTGACCTCAACTGTTTCCTGTGGCAGAGAATTCCACAGATTCACCACTCTCTGTGTGAAGAAGTTTTTCCTAATCTCGGTCCTAAAAGGCTTCACCTTTATCCTCAAACTGTGACCCCTCGTTCTGGACTTCCCCAACATCGGGAACAATCTTCCTGCATCTAGCCTGTCCAATCCCTTTAGGATTTTATACGTTTCAATCAGATCCCCCCTCAATCTTCTAAATTCCAATGAGTACAAGCCTAGTTCATCCAGTCTTTCTTCATATGAAAGTCCTGCCATCCCAGGAATCAATCTGGTGAACCTTCTTTGTACTCCCTCTATGGCAAGGATGTCTTTCCTCAGATTAGGGGACCAAAACTGCACACAATACTCCAGGTGTGGTCTCACCAAGGCCTTGTACAACTGCAGTAGTACCTCCCTGCTCCTGTACTCGAATCCTCTTGCTATAATTGCCAGCATACCATTCGCCTTTTTCACCACCTGCTGTACCTGCATGCCCACTTTCAATGACTGGTGTATAATGACACCCAGGTCTCGTTGCACCTCTCCTTTTCCTAATCGGCCACTATTCAGATAATAATCTGTTTTTCTATTTTTGCCACCAAAGTGGATAACTTCACATTTATCCACATTAAATTGCATCTGCCATGAATTTGCCCACTCACCCAACCTATCCAAGTCACCCTGCATCCTCTTAGCATCCTCCTCACAGCTAACACTGCCGCCCAGCTTTGTGTCATCTGCAAACTTGGAGATGCTGCATTTAATTCCCTCATCCAAGTCATTAATATATATTGTAAACAACTGGGGTGCCAGCACTGAGCCTTGCGGTACCCCACTAGTCAATGCCTGCCATTCTGAAAAGGTCCCATTTATTCCCACTCTTTGCTTCCTGTCTGCTAACCAATTCTCTATCCACATCAATACCTTACCCCCAATACCGTGTGCTTTAAGTTTGCACACTAATCTCCTGTGTGGGACCTTGTCAGAAGCCTAGATAGAGTGGATGTGGAGAGGATGTTTTCTATAGGGGGAGGCTAGGACCAGAGGGCAAAGACTCAGAATAGAAGGACATCATTTAGAACAGAAATGAGGGGAATGGTGAATATGAGGAATTCATTGCCATGAACAGCTCTGCAGGCCAAGTCTTTGAGTATATTTAATGCAGAAGTTGTTAGGTTCTTGAGTAGTCAGGGCGTCAAAGGTTATGGAGTGAAGGCAGGAGAATGGGTTTGAGAAGGGAAATAAATCAGCCATGATGGAATGGTGGAACAGACTCGATGGGCCAAATGGCCTAATTCTGATCCTATGTCTTATGGTCTTAAGGTTTTTTGGTGATGGACTCCACCTGTCTGGATGAGTGCAGCTCCAACAAAACTGGGAAAGCTTGAATACAGTACACTGCAGTCTGCTTAATAAGCAACCTGTCCACAACCATTCACTCAATCTACCATCAATGCAACACAACAGCAGCTTGTGCACTGCAGCAACTCATTGAGATTCTTGCACAGCACTTTCCAAATCCATGACCTCTATCAGTCAGAAGGACAAGGACAGTAAATGCATGGGGATATCAACACCTGGAAGTTTCCCTCCAAACCATGCAGCATTCTGACTTGGAAAAACATCACTGTTCCTTCACGGTCACTAGGACAAAACCCCTGAACTCCTTCCCTAACAGCACTGTGCACACACCTTCTCTTTGAGGACTGCAGCAGTTCAAAGGGCAACTATAGATGAGCAAATAAATGGCAGCTCAGCCCAGCCTTCAAAGCTTACATTCTTTGATGAATCTGAGCTCCACATTATTGACACTTTCAACTAACAAGGTTGCTTCCTTTGGCATTGTGTAGATGAATTTCTACGTCTCTATTCTGTCCTCAGAAGCTGCCTGTGACACCGATTCCTCACTTTTCAATAACAATTGAAGCTGAAGACTTTTTTCAGACACGCTACACCAAGACAAAAATAAACACAAAACATGAGCATAGAGGTAATATTCTTTGACACCTGTTTTCAATGTTTTAATTCAGTTGTCAATATTGTAAACAGGCAATTGACACATACTTGTGGCTGAAAGTTCATTGATTATCAGATTCAGTAATTGATCACATGTACATCAAAACATACAGTGAAATGTTGTCATTTATGTTAACAACCAACACAACCAAAGAATGTGCTGGGAAAAGCCCATATGTGTCACCACACATTGTGGTGCCAATATGCCCACAACACTTAGCAGTTCAGAAACAACAAAACAGAACAGAACAAGCCCCCTGTTTCCCCTGTGGCCCCCTGCCCCTCACACACACACACACACACACACACACACACACACGCACGCGCACACACACACACACACACACACACACACACACACACACACACTCACACATTCAGAGATCCACCCACACACTCTCACAGATCCAGACACACACACTCTCTCTCACACTCACACACACAGACACACACTGACAGTCCTCCAACCCCAAGGCAGGCCTCTGGGCCTCTAATCTCCAGTCTTTGACCTTCAGACTTCCATCTTCCGTATTGAACTGATCACCCCCACCTCCCACCCTCCACCCTGACAAGCTAATGACAAGACTCCGTCCTCAACAATTCACTAGCCCTCATCCTTATGCTTCCTGCTTGAACAGACATCCAATCATGGGTCCCACTGACTTGGGACAGGGACAAGCCAACATCCACGGATGTCCTTTATGACACATTCATGTTGCTGGCCTTTGAGCACTATCTACTGATATCTTTTATAAACCCACTGATTCTCACAGCTATTTGGACTATACCTTTTCCCACCCTGTCACTTATAAAAATGCCATCCCCTTCTCTCAATTCCTCAGTCTTTGTCGCATCTGCTCTCAGGATGAGGCTTTTCATTCCAGAATTACTGAGATGACCTCCTTCTTCAAAGAAAGGGCTTCTCTTCCTTCATCATCAATGCTGCCTTCACCCCACCCTCATGCTGCTATTCCAGGGATATGATTCCTCTCATCCTCACCTACCACCCCACTAGCCTCTGTTTCCAGCACATAATTCTCTGTAATTTCCACCACCTCCAATGGGATCTCACCATAAAGCAACCTTTCCCTCCTCCCCAATTTCTGCTTTCTGCAGGGATCGCTCTCTCGTCCATTTGTCCCTCTCCACTGATCTCCCTCTTGGCACTTATCCTTGCAAGTGGAACAAGTGCCACACCTGCTGGTACACCTCCCCCCTCACTACCATTCATGGCCCCAAACAGTCCTTCCAGGTGAGGTGACACTTCACCTGTGAGTCTGTTGAGGTCATCAACTGTATCTGGTGATCCCGGTGTATATAAGTGAGACCTGACGTAGATGGATAGATCACTTCACCAAGCACCTACACTCCATCCACCAGAAAAAGTGAGATCTCCTTGTAGACATCTACTTCAATTCTACTTCCCATTCCGACCTGTCAGTTCATGCCTCCTCTGCAGCCGTGAGGAGATCATACTCAGGTTGCAGGCAGCATTTTATATCCCATCTGGATAGCCTCCAACCTGATGGCATGAAAATCGATTTCTTGAACTTACGGTAATGCTCCCCCACTCTGCTTCACCATTCCCATTTCCTCTCTCACCTTATCTCTTTACCTCCCTCTGGTGCTCCTCGTCCTTCCCTTTCTTCCATGGTCTTCTACCCTTTCTTATCAGATTCCCCCTTCGCCAACCCTTTACCTCCTTCACCAGTCAACTTCCCAGCTCTTTAATTTACCCCCTCCTCCTCTCCCAGTTTCACCCATCCTTTTCCCCTCCCCCACTTTCTTACTTTGACTTCTCATCTCTTTTTCTAGTCTTGATGAATGATCTCAGCCCAAAACATGAACTGTTTGCTCTTTTCCACAAATGCTGCCTGGCCTGCAAAGTTCCTCCAGCATTTTGTGTGTGTTGCTTTGATTTCCAGTAACTGCAGATTTTCTCGTGTTTGTAAAAATATCAACATGCATGTTTGCATGTGCAAGTAAGAGAGCTTAAACCCTATTCCTCTCCCCACAGCATCCATTACTTCATGGCTAGTATATTCCAAGGATATTAGTAGAAGTTGGAGCACCCAATGAAAACCAATATTGTCAAAGGGTGACTGTACATATTTTATAGTGACAATTGCAGAAATCAGGGTTGAACCCAGGTTGCTGGGACTATGAAGCAATGCTATCAAATCCTTTCATCTTCAAGAGAGCGAACCCCAGTACCCCCATGTGATAGCTTGGATTAGTACCTACCATACCAACGATGAACAATCATTTGTGACAGCTGTTTATGTTTTACTGGTTGGTTATTTATGGCATAGTGTTTGGGTGCTAATGAGACTGAGGCCATATTTCCAGGACGCCACTGACACTCAGTAGTGATTGAGCACTGAAGGTATTGTCCTCATCACTCCACTTGCCACCTCTCAGACCCCTTACTTTGGGTGTGGCGGACGATTTGCCCCTAAACATCCATGAAGAATTCCATGAGCATGCAATACTCTCTACGAGCAGCAAGTGTTCAAAAACAAGGAAAGATTTCAAGTATCTCTAAGCCTTTAAGATGTAGTTCACTGGATGCTGACATAGGAATGGGCCATTGATTGAGATGTTGGTTTGAGACGGAGGGCAGACCATGTGAGTAACTGATTGTCAGGATATGGGTAATGTGGCAAACTCACAATTGACTGATGTTTTCCTAACACATCGCCTTGGATGATATGACCAAGCAAATGGTGTGTGAATTTTTTATGTGTTTATTTTAACAAATAGAAGTTCTAGACTTCAGGGAACTTTTGGTTGTAAGGTGATTAGATCTGAAAATTCTTTGAGCTTGTGGCTGTAGTATCTCTCCCACTGAATACCAGTATGAATGTTAAAGACTCTATGTCCACTTACTTGTCCTAAAGTAACATGAAGAGAGATACTCCATTAAAGTTCTTTAAAATATTTATACTTGAAAAAGTCAAGTTGGAGATTGCCGATTTGCCTGTAGCTATTGTAAGATACTGTAAAACTGAGATGCTGTCTAACAGTTTAAATGGGGAAAAAAGATCCCTATACAAGAAAATGGAATGGACCCCTTTTGATGCGTTATGACATTACAGCTTACATCAGATTTGATCCCATGCAAGAGGTCATGAAACTGGTGAAAAGCGAAAGCTTGAGGTATTTTACACCTAGAAACACCAACTAAAACAAAAGCAGCATATTCTTGACAGAACTGTGCTCAACTCAATATAGTTGCTGACAATTTGCTAAGCAGTAATCAAAAAAGAGGTGCCTGCCCTTCCATGTCAGACAGTGTTACACATAGTATGACTGCTAATGAGAAGACAAAAGGCTACAGGGCAAGGGAACAAGCTCCCACATTCACAGTAAGGGACATAATGAACCGGGGGAATAACCTGTGTGGCAGGGAACCAGAAAACCTGCCAGTGCCAAGTAGACCATGATAGTAAGAGGCTGGTGTAGGCTACTTCTCGTGAGAATCCCTACACACTGAGGTAGTATTGCAAGAAATTTCATGACATCCAAAAGGTATATCTTGAGATGAACAGCACACCAATTAAAATTTGTTGCTCTGTTAATCATACAAACATGCTTACACATACAATTAAAACATAAGCCATTACTAATACAGGTATTTCCAAATTCACACGCAGACTGGCCAACTCTAAATTTCTCCTGGTGTGTAGAACCTAGAGGAAATTGATGGGAACATGGGGAGAATAAAATTAGTGTAAAATATTTGTTTGATGATTGGTACAGGTTTGGAGGTTTGAAGAGCCAGTCTCATTTCTGTATGTCTGTGATTTTAAGATGTGCTGCTTCTGACATGACATTAATTTCCTTTCTATTGCCAGCTCAAACAAACCAGAAGATCAGACATTAAACTGCATGATCTTCTTGGAAGCACCAACTTCCTATGATTCTGTGAGTAAAATACTTCCTTCATATGTTACACATCTGTGTTGATAGTGGCACCTGCAATGCATTCTCCACCAATCCGAAACCCACTATTCTGGTGACGGTAAGCTCACTCCACCTGTATTCAGACCTTTTGGAACAGAAATGATCAATGGAGCAATGCTGCATAGCAAAATGGGACATATGTCAAATATTTATGGGAATGATCTTGGTGCATTTAGGATGTGAGGTGCTTGACATCAAGTGGAAAACAAATCTGGCTCTGCTTGATTGTTCCAGTTGTGGCCTGAGCATGACGAGACATATTTTGATGAGGATCTCTCTACTGAATTGCAATTACTTTTTACATAGAAACATAGAAAATAGGTGCAGGAGTAGGCCATTCGGCTCTTCAAGCCTGCACCGCCATTCAGTATGATCATGGCTGATCATCCAACTCAGAACCCTGTACGTGCTTTCTCTCCATACCCCCGATCCCTTTAGCCACAAGGGCCATATCTAACTCCCTCTTAAATATAGCCAATGAACTGGCCTCAACTGTTTCATGTGGCAGAGAATTCCACAGATTCACCACTCTCTGTGTGAAGAAGTTTTTCCTCATCTTGGTCCTAAAAGGCTTCCCCTTTATCCTTAAACTGTGACCCCTTGTTCTGGACTTGCCCAACATCGGGAACAATCTTCCTGCATCCAGCCTGTCCAATCCCTTTAGAATTTTATATGTTTCAATAAGATCCCCCCTCAATCTTCTAAATTCCAGCAAGTATAAGCCTAGTCGAACCAGTCTTTCATCATATGAAATTCCTGCCATCCCAGGAATCAATCTGGTGAACCTTCTTTGTACTCCCTCTATGGCAAGAATGTCTTTCCTCAGATTAGGGGACCAAAACTGCACACAATACTCCAGCTGTGGTCTCACCAAGGCTTTGTACAATTGCAGTAGAACCTCCCTGCTCCTGTACTTGAATCCTTTTGCTATGAATGCCAACATACTATTCGCCTTTTTTGCCGCCTGCTGTACTTGCATGCCCACTTTCAATGACAGGTGTTCAATGACACCCAGGTCTCGTTGCACCTCCCCTTTTCCTAATCGGCCACCATTCAGCTAATAATCTGTTTGCCTGTTTGTGCCACCAAAGTGGATAACTTCACATTTATCCACATTAGATTGCATCTGCCATGAATTTGCCCACTCACCTAACCTATCCAAGTCACCCTGCATCCTCTTAGCATCCTCCTCACAGCTAACACTTCCGCCCAACTTTGTGTGATCAACAAACTTGGAGATGCTGCATTTAATTCCCTCGTCTAAGTCATTAATATATATTGTAAACAACTGGGGTCCCAGCACTGAGCCTTGCGGTACCCCACTAGTCACTGCCTGCCATTCTGAAAAGGTCCCGTTTATTCCCACTCTTTTTGTTTCGTTCATTGTTGAACTGGGTCTAATAATTTATTGATAGATTTGGCTTCCTGCTGAAGGCTCATTTTCAGCTTCTCCTTCTTCTTCCTTGACCAAATTTAACTGCTCTGTTTGTCCCTTCCTCAAATTCAGTTCTGCTACCATTAACGTACCCATGTTTTGGAGCAATTCTGTTTTACAAAATCTTGAAGCATTAACTCCCTGAGGTTTGCAATCCACCAGCTTGCATTGACATTAGCTTTGGCCTTCAATTATATGCTAATGTTAAAGACTTGGAGGAGATGGCAGATTGTAAGACAGCCAAGTTTACCAAAGACATAAAAATAGGTTATGTACCAAGAAGGTATTTAGATTGTGCAACAGGATATAGATAGGCTGATCAGTAGGCATAAACTTTTGAACGGAGCTTAATGCAGGGAAGTGTGAAGTCAAGCATTTAGGTAAAAGAAATCTGGAGGCTGATTTTTATCTAATGAGGGACAGTAGATGATTGAAGTCCAGAGTGATCCAAGGGTTCCTGTGCATGAAATACAGAAACTTAGACAGTTGCAGCAGGTTGCATGGAAGGCAAATGGCACATTGACTGCAGGGTTGCAGTTTAGACATACATTAAAGGTGCATTGTTACAGCTGAGGACGCACCTGGGGTACCAGACGCAGTTTTCAATGCCTTACTTAAGAAGGAATACATTATCTTAGGAAAAAGGCTAAAGGAGATTTACTAGCTTAATTTCTGGGATGAAAGGGCTTTCACATGAACATCATGTAAGGAAATTAGATCTATATGTTTTGGAATTTAGAACAATCAACATTAATCTTATTGAAATGTACAAGATGCTAAGGGGGTATCACCAGGTAGATGTTGAGATGGCTCCATTAGTAGAAGAACCTCAGATATAGGAACATGTTTGGAAGATGAAATGTGAGTCATTTAAACTCTAGAGTGCTAAGGAACAATGTATGGAGACTGGTGAATCTCTGCAAAGGAGAATTGAGGAGAATGAATCATTGAGGGCATTTAAAGAGCAAGTTGATCTATTTTTCAAAGTTTAAGGAATTAAAGACTATAGGGAGCAGAAAAGAGACAAAGAGCAGGCCAGATCAGCTGTGATCACATTGAAAAGTAAAGATGTGAATAAGCTAGAGAGAGTGCAGAAAAGGTTCACAAGAATATTGTCAAGATTGGAAAACTTGAGGTATATGGAAAGCCTGAATAGGTTGATATTGTTTTCCCTGGAGCCAAGGAGGCTAAGGGGCAATTTTACAGAGGTTTATAAAATCATGAGAACTGAAGATGAGGGGGATTGTCACAGTCTATTTCCCAGGTGGGATAGCCTAAGATTCGAGAACAGAGGTTTAAGCTGAGGGGAATTGATTTAAAGGGGGCCTGGAAATCATGATTCTCTGCAAAAGAAGATTACGAGTATGTATATGAAGTAAGTTGCTGGAGAAAATGGAGAAAGTGGGTAAATTTATACTTAAAGACGTTTGGACAGCTACCGAGATAGGAATGGTTGAGAGGGAAATGGGACAAATGCAAGCAAATGGGTCTAGTTTAGGAAGACACTTTGATCAACAAGGTCATGTTGGGCCAAAGGGTGTTTCCCTGATGGATATCTCTTATGAGCAAGGCAGGAGTGAGTGATTGAATGCCCTACTCCTGCTCCAATCATTTACGCTCTTATGTAGAGGAGCCACAAGTAGAGGATGATTGTTTTAATAGTGCAGAAAACTGGCCTACTATGTTCCACCACAATCAGTACTCAGGAATAGCATTGTTTTAGTCCAATTTGGCATTGCTCATGCTAAATTAGTATTACCTAATGACTGACATCTTGATCTGGTTACTCAATATATTGGTATTACAAGAACTAGCCCCCTTTCTAATAAGCCAGCTGGCGAGGGTAACACAATAAATGTGTGTCAGTCGGTAAATTGACACCCAAGATCCAAATTTTGTTCTACATGTAAATTTTGCCAGCACTGCATTCTTGCTAAGTAGCTTCAGATTATGTGATAATCAAATGAGGTAATGACTGTTTTGATATTCTGCCATTTTTTAATGGAATATGCATCTCTAATCACAGAAGAATGTTCCAATTAAATGGTGCACATACAAACTGTATCTTTGAAGCAGTTTGTAAAATGCCATTGGCATTAACTACCTGATCAAAGAAATTGGTTGCAGAATCTAAAGAGCTGCATGTTTTTTGAAATTATAGATGACATTGGAATTACGTCTTACATTATTAATCAAAAAGCAATGTATTGGTAAGCAACACCAGCAGCAGAAAAGCTTTTTGTGATCCTGTTCATTAAAACTACAAATCCAGTGTGAAACGGTTTATTTTACTTATTCCTCATTGAGAAGAGTTAACCATTTTGTCACATTTTAGGGTCAGCATTGCTCTTTGAATTTATCTAGATAATTGCCCAATTCTAAATAAAAAAAATTAAAATTTCTAAAGCAACTTTCACAACCTGTGAGTATCCCAAAAAATGCTTCACTGTAAATTAGTTGATATCAACATGTAGTCACATCATGATAAAGGAAAATACTGCAGCATTTTGTGCATAAGTCTCCTAAACACCAGTGAAATAAACAACCTTGTTTTAGCTCTTTATTGAATACTCCATGTGAATTCTTCTGACCTTACCTGAGTAGTCACGGTCTCTTCTCGCTGCTGCCATCAGGAAAAGGTACCGGAGAATCAGGACTCACACTGCCAGCTTCAGGAACAGTTATTATCCCTCAATCATTAGGCTCTTGAACCAAAGAGGATAACTTCATTCAACTTCACTTGCCCCATCGTTGAAATGTTCCCACTACCTATGGACTCACTTTCAAGGCCTCTTCGTTCTCGTGTTCTTAATATTTATTGTTTTTTTATAAATATTATTTTTTTTCTTTTTGTATTTGCACAGTTTGTTGTCTTTTGCACTCTGTTGAATGCCCAAGTTGGTGCGCTCTTCCATTGATTCTATTATGGTTATTGGATTTATTGAGTACACCCACAAGAAAATGAATCTCAGGGTTGTATATGATGATATACATGTTCTTTGCATTTTGAAGTTCTCCAAATAATTTTTCCTCTAACATATTATTCTGACATTCTCCTGATTCTGATTTTTATTTTTTCTATTATTTTGGTACACTTTTGCAGTAGTGCATTAATTGTCAAGTCTTGATTATGTGCTCATTTCCCAAATATTACACTTCAATAGCCAGGAGGCCATAATCTTCTGAGGGTAACCACAAAGCCAAGGCTATTGTGTAGGCCATTCTGGGACAGGTCTCACTGCACCTGGTCTGTGTCTTGTCTTCACCTGTAGTAGGTTGCAGCAGCCTTCAGTATCCACATGGCATCCACTGTGATCAATCCATGAGACAGAATGGTTGCAATTGGCAACCATCTCCTTCTGCCTTTGGCCCATTGTAGATATGCCAGCTCAGAGCAATTCCATACCCCTACTAATGATTCCTGTCAACTATTCTCCCTCCCAGCACCCATCTCCCCACCACACACCCACCAAATTCCATTAGCTTCCACCAGATCAATTAGCTGATCAATCCACACTTCTATTGGATGTGAGTGAAAACTGGAGCAAATGGAGGACATAAACGTTGTCACCAAGAAAATGTGAAGACTCCGCACAGACTGCATACTGAGATTAGGGCTGAGCCCAGAGCACAAGAGCTAAGGCAGCAATTCTACTAGCAACATATGGGAGAGACTTGCCATCTTCTTGTACATTTAGAAATAGCTGTAAACTTTAAAATACTTTACAAACTTCAACCTATTTTTTAAAATTGAAGGTTGGTGATCCCATTTGAATGAATAGAGCAGCTCATATGTCAAGGGGCAAGATGCAACATGTATCAGAACTTTACAGAACCATCAAGGAATCAGTGGGGAGTTTATGGGTTGGGTGAGATGTCAGATGTTGGATATAGAGCTGAGAAGATATGTGTAAGTTTTGGTCTGAAGCTTGATGACAATATTGCTACATCCATTCTTGCTGTTTGCCACCTTGTTAACTTCACATTTACTTTGTGAGTCCAATGGTCTTGACTTGGAGCCAAGATCATTCTAAACTAAAATACAGTGGATCTGTTCAGCAGAAGGCCTTTTTAGGCAAAATAACATCAAGTAGGAGGGCCAGAACAAGTATAAAATTTTGACAGTAGGCCAAACACACTCTTAGGTTTAGCAAGAGATGCTTCTTAACGACCCAAATGCAACATTTTGATTCAAAACATTGTCAGTTCCTTCCCCCACAACAGATGTGGCTGAACTCACTGAATTCCTCCAGGAGACCACTTGTTGCTTCATATCCCAGCACCTGCAGTCTCGTGTGCCTCTTTATATCCCTGACATTCAGAACTTAAAAAACAATTGTAAACTCTTGAAAATCTTGCCATAACATTATGTTTTTAAAAGTTAACAGACCATGTTAAAAATTAAAACTCAAAACATAGGTATCAAAGACAATAAGTATAACATATACAAATTGACTGGTATTCACTTAGTTTTGGTCTTGATTGTCTCTAGTATCTAGTATCTGCTCCACCACTGCTAACTGCAAATGCTAATAATAACCTGCTGCAAATGCTTGGCTACCCTGCGTAATTTATTTGCATCAACCTCCCATTAAGAAGTTATTTTAAGATCTTTGCTGTCAAATTTGACATCATAGTTAAGAAAGGTATTCTTTAAGTTATTAAGAAACATGTAAGCAGCTTGAAGTAATGAACAGTTGCATCATTTTATTACAATAAATGTTTTATTAATGCGTTAACACATTTTTAATAACCATGAGATGATTATTATGATGTGTTGACTACTAAGTTAAAATGAATATTGGAACAACATAAGGAACCAATTCAATTGAAATGTGTTACCTTATTAGCTGAACCATTTATTTTTACAGCAAAGTAAAACATGCCAGGAATTGCCTCAGGGAATTCAGCCAATGAACAATATTCTCTGCAAACAGTTTAAGGAAAGCTGGAAAACAATAGGTGTGATAATTGTTTTTCATTGGAATGTTGCACAAGTTTGGTGTAAACATGTATAGACATAATGTGTAAATACCACAGAATATAACATTTTAGTTGCTTAATTCATTTTCACGTTTCTCCCCTCCCCCTGGTATTATTCTTAATGTTTAGGTTTAAGCAACAAGTCCCAAGCAAAGTATTGTCATGCAGATAATACTGGTAAAATGAAGCAAACCATAAATTAGAAAGTTTGATATAGTCATGCCTTCTGCATGTGCTAGAATTTGGTTCAATGGAAATGGTTTATTGGCAATGACATTCTTTATTCTTTATTCTTAGTCATTTTATTTGAACGCTATGGCTTCTTAGAGCGGATCATGGTTGAGCCCACTAGAGGATCAGCTATCTGGATTGGGTGTTATGCAGTGAACCAGAATTGATTAGAGATCTTAAGGCAAACGATCTAAAGGGCAAGTTATCATGCCACGATCAAATTCACCCTGAAATTTGAGAAGCTAAAGTCAGATGTATCAGTATTACAGTGGATAAAAGGAATTACAGAGGCATGAAAGAGGAGCTGGCCAGAATTGATTACAACAGACCAATCGATTTGAAGAAAGAGAGATCTTTGCACATGTCGAGGAGAAGAGTTTTTAAAAAAGGGAATTTCACGGGGACCAGTGCATTAGCAGCGGACCAATTGATTCATGATTCATTAGCAGGAGCAAATAAAAATCAAGCAGGGTCAAAGCAGAGCAGCTATTGTGTTTAGGAGTGGGAACTTGAGGTTTTGGCAAGGAGGCACAGGTAAGTAGCAAGTAAGGCTTGTGTAGTGGCTGAATAAAAAGCCACTAAATTACACTAATTAAATAAAGGGATGATGCAGGATCAGGTGATGTGCTGTAGCTGCACGATGTGGGAGCTGGTGGACCCCATTGTGGTTCCTGGTGACCACATCTGCAGCAAGTGTTGGTTGCTCATGGAACTCAGATTTAAAGTTGATGACCTGGAATCTGAGCTTCAAACACTGCAACACATCAGGGAGGGGGAAGAGTTACCTGGATTCTCTATTTCAGGAGGTAGTCACACCCATTAAATTAGCTGCCTCAAATTAAGTCTGTGGCCAGGGACAAGAGGATGTGACTGCGAGTGAGGCAGGTAGTGGGATCCAAGAGATGGTGCTGGGGGATCCTCAGCCCTTGAGCTTATACAGCAGTTCTGAGACTCCTGCTCCCTGTGTGGATGAGAGTGGGGGCTGTAGGATGGATAAGCAACATAACTATGGCACTGTACTTCAGGGAGCCACTCAAGGCGGGGGGAGGAGAAATGTAGTGGTAATTGGGGATAGTATAGTCAGGGTAAGAGACAGTTCTCTGTTCCGAGGATAGAGCATCCCGAAGGTTGTGCTGTCTGCCTGGTGCCCAGGTTTGGGTCATTTTATCTGACCTGCAGAGGAATTTGCAGTGGGAAGGGAAAGATCCAGTTGTTGTGGTCCATGTGAGTACCAACAACATCAGCAGAATGAGGAAAGAAGTTCTGTTGAAGGAATTTGAGGAGCTAGGGACTAAATTAAAAAGCAGAACCAAAAAGGTAGAAATCTAGAGATTGCTACCTGAGTCACATGCAAATTGGCATAGGCCTGTGGTAAACCATATATAATGTTGTAACTGGGTTAGCTGTCTGGACACGCCCCTCTGCTGACTGCCCCTGTGGCTCCTCCCACAGACCCCTGAATAAAGGCAATTTCGCCATTGCTCCTCCTCCTCAGTCCAGGGGCAGACACTCAGCATGCTGGAGGTCACATTTTACTGCTAATAAAAGCCTTTCAGTATTTATCCTACTTCAGTATTTTGGAATTATTGATGGTGCATCAATTTTATTCGCAGTAATTTTAAAGCATGGAACGTTCTTTGAGACCCGACAAGTTAGATCTCGACCTGCAAACACCTGAAGCTGGAAACGCTTTCGAACTCTGGCTGGGTTGCTTCGAACCATACCTAGAGGCGATTGTAGCGACCGACTCCACAGCGAAGTGCAGAGTTCTACTCTGCAGGGTCAGTCCACGGGTCTACTCGATGATCAGGGATCAGCCGAGCTACGAAGGCGCGATGAGCGCACTCAAAGAACAATATCTGCGGCCGGTAAACACCGTCTATGCACAGCATCATTTAGCGACTCGGCACCAGCGGCCCAGGGAATCAAGTGCTGAGTTTGTCCAGGTGCTACAGATGCTCATGCTGGCCTGCGATTGCCAGGGACTGATGCAGGACAGCATGCAGAGCTCCTAGTAAGAGGCACCTTCATCACAGGGACCAGGTCAGTTTATGTGCGCCAGCGGCTGTTGGAAAAAGCTGATCTTACCTCACGTTCAGCGATTGAGCTGGCTGATATGCTGGAGGCTGCTCTGCACACCTCTGAGGCTCTCCAGGCACGCGATCCCCCAATGGTCTTGTGGGTGCCGCAGACCCTGCAACCCGCCGGCGAATCAACCTCGGCTGCTGCCAGTCGTGAGTCCGCAAAGTGCTACTTCTGCGGACTGGAGAAGCACCCCCGGAAACGCTGCCCGGCCTGAGAAGCTACCTGCTCCAGCTGCGGAAAGAAGGGCCACTTCGCCAAGGCCTGTAAGTCAAAACCGCGAGCAGGATTGAGCAGCGCTGCGTACAAGGCATGGGGGTCACCATCTTGCCTGCCGCCATCTTCCCTGCACGCTGCCACCATGTGCGAGTTATGGGGGTCGCCATCTTGGTCGGCGCCACCTCCCACCGCCTACGACCAACGGGTGCTCACGGGGCACCCCACCGCACCGGACCAAGACAGCGACTCAACCCTGGGCTCCATGACCCTCGACCAGCTCGCAAGGTCAATGATGGACATCCTGGTGGAGGGGCACAGGCAAAACGGAGAGCTTTATCCACCCGGACACGGTGCAGCATTGTGGACTCATGATATGACCGGTAAGTCAAAGGGTCACCATGGCTTCCGGGTCGCATACAACAGACATTCGGGGGGGTTGTGTAGCGACACTAGTGGTGCAGGGCACAGAATATCGAGACTTTACGTTACTGGTCTTGCCTCAACTGTGTGCCCCTGTGCTATTGGGTCTCGACTTCCAGAGCCACCTGAAAAGCGTGACAATGGAGTATGATGGGCCCCTCCCACTAATCACTGTCGTAAATCCCCAGTTTTGTAGGAATACGTCACATACCCAGCTACTGACCACACACACACACCCCGACCCACACATCCCACCCAACACCATGCCAACTGCCACACTACTGACACCACTTGTGGCCTCTCCACCCTCAAGATCCCCCCCCCACCGCTGTTTGCCAACCTGACCCCCGACTGTAAACCTGCGGCAACTAAAAGCAGGAGGAACAGCGCGGGGGACAGAGCTTTCATTAAGTCGGAGGTGCAGCGGCTGTTCAGGGAGGGGGCCACTGAGGCAAGCACAAGTCCTTGGGGGGCACAAGTGGTCGTTGTTCGGAACAGGGAGCAAAATAGGATGGTCGTGGACTATAGCCAGACCATCAATAGGTTCACGCAGCTCGACGCATACCCTCTACCCCGCATCGCGGATATGGTCAATCAGATAGCACAGTACAAGGTGTACTCGACCATAGACCTAAAATCCACTTACCATCAGCTCCCCATCCGCCAGGAGGACCGCCCTTACACTGCCTTCAAGGCGGACAGCAGGCTTTATCACTTCCTGCGCGTCCCCTTCGGTGTCACGAATGGTGTATCTGTCTTCCAGAGGGCAATGGACCAGATGGTAGACCAGTGCCAACTGAAGGCCACGTTCCCAAATCTGGATAACATCACCATCTGCGGTCACGACTGGCAGGATCTCAACAACAATCTCCAAAAATTTCTCCAAGCGGCCAAAGCTTTCAATCTCACCTATAACAAGGACAAGTGTGTATTCGGGACGACCCGACTTGCTATCTTTGGGTGTGTCATGGAGAATGGAGTCATTGGCCCTGACCCCGACCGTATGCGCCCCTTGTTGGAACTCCCTCTTCCCAACACCCTCAGAGATCTCAAAAGGTGCCTGGGCTTCTTTTCATATTATGCCCAATGGGTCCCTAACTACGCAGACAAGGCCCGCCCCTGGTCAAGTCCACCACATTCCCCCACTCAGCCGAGGCCTGCGCGGCCTTCAGCCGCATAAAAAGGGACATTGCCAAAGCTGCAAAGCATGCGGTTTATGAGTCCATTCCCTTCCAAGCAGAGAGTGACGCCTCCAACTTCGCGCTGGCTGCTACCCTCAACCAGGCAGGAAGACCAGTGGCGTTCTTCTCCTGTACCCTTCAAGGCCCTGAAATTCAGCACTCCATGGTGGAGAAAGAGGCCCAGGCTGTAGTGGAAGCTATTAGGCACTGGAGGCACTATCTCGCCGGCAAAAATTTCACCCTGCTAACTGACCAGCCCTCAGTCACATTCATGTTTGTAACCAACAGCGGGGCAAAATCAAAAATGATAAAATTCTGAGGTGGAGATTTGAACCTCCACCTTCAACTATGACATCATGTACAGGCCTGGGAAGCTCAACGAGCCCTCCGATGCCCTATCCCAGGGAACGTGCGCCAGCGCGCAGATCGACCGGCTATACGCCCTACATGTAGATCTTTGCCACCCAGCTTTTCCACTTCGTGAAAGCTCGGAACCTGCCTTACTCCCTTGAGGAGATCAGGATGATGACCAGGGACTGCCAAGTCTGCGCATAGTGCAAACTGTACTTCTACCGACCCAAAAAGGCACAACTCATCAAGGCCACCCTCCCTTTTGAGCGACTGAGTGTTGACTTTAAGGGCCCCCTTCCCTCCACCGACCGCAATGTGTACTTTCTTAACGTAATTGACGAGTACTCACGGTTCCCCTTCGCCATCCCCTGCCCCGACACCACTACTACGTCAGTTATAAAAGCCCTGCGCAAGCTCTTCACTCTGTTCGGATACCCATGCTATATCCACAGTGACAGAAGGTCCTTGTTTACGAGTGACGAGCTGCGCCAATACCTGCTGGCTAGGGGAATTGAAACTAGTAGGACCACAACCTATAATCCCCGGGGGAATGGACAGGTGGAGAAGGAGAATGGCACAGTGTGGAAAGCCACACTCTTAGCCCTCAGGTCAAAGGGACTGCCGGTCTCCCGCTGGCAGGAGGTCCTTCCCGAGGTACTCCACTCCATTTGCTCCCTGTTATGCACGGCCACCAATGCCACCCCTCCTGAGTGACTCTTCTTTTCCCAGAAAGTTGACTACTGGGACCTCCTTACCAACTTGTCTGACGTCCCCGGGGCCAGTGCTGCTCCGGAAACATGCGAGGAGCAATAAATACCCCCTGATGGTCGAGAGGGTTCACTTACTTCATGTGAACCCCCAGTATGCCTATGTGGTTTTACCTGATGGGCGGGAGGACACGGTCTCCATCCGCGACCTGGCGCCCGCAGGAGCACCGGGCCCCTACCCTGAACACTCCGTGGTGACTATTAACCTCGTATCCACCGATATATATTCCCTACACAGACACCGCACGACACTCCCATACCGGGCGCGACGCACACGCACGAGGGATTACCAACACCTAACGTGCTGACACCTCAAGTCAGCCCGGAGCCAGTACAACCGCCGTCGCTGGTGCAATCACCACCGGCGCTACGTAGATCACAGCGACGGACTCGACTGCCTGATAGACTTAACCTGTAAATATACTTGTTTTATATATTGTCAGTCACTTCACCCCGTGGACTCTTTAAAAAAAAAGGAGGGGTGAATGTGGTAAACCATAGATATATATGTTGTAACTGGGTTACCTGTCTGGACACGCCCCTCTGCTGACTGCCCCTGTGGCTCCTCCCACAGAGTCCTGTATAAAGGCGATTTCGCCATTGCTCCTCCTCCTCAGTCCAGGGGCAGACACTCAGCATGCTGGAAGTCACATTTTACTGCGAATAAAAGCCTTTCAGTATTTACCCTACTTCCAGTCTTTTGGAATTATTGACGGTGCATCAGGGCTCAAGAAGATTAGAGAGTTAAGCGTGTGGCTGAAGGATTGGTGTGGGAGAAGTAGGTTTGAATTCATGGGAAATTGGCACCAGTATTGGGGACGGAGGGAGCTGTACCAATGGGATGAGCTCCACCTGAACCGTGATGGGACCTGGATCCTAGCGAATTGCATAACTAGTGCTGTGGACAGGGCTTTAGACTAAATAGTAGGGTGTGATCAACAGATTGGAGAAGTATGGATAAAGTAAAAAAGAAAAGTGTGGATAAAGATCAAGAAAAAACAAAAGATAAAAAGAGAAAAGTAATAATGGAGTGAAGAAAAGTCAAGTGCAAAAGAGTAAAAGATTACAAGATTTTAAAAGCATTTTAAAAGAGATTTTTCATGGTGCTCAACAAAAGTATATTCCAGTTAAAAGCAAGGATAGCAAGGGTGGAGAGAACCAGCCTTATTTCCTAAGGAAATAAAAGAAGGCATCAAGATAAAAGCTTGTGCGTGCAAAGTCACCAAGAATAGTAGGAAACTGGAAGATTAGGTAAACTTTAAAAAGCAACACAGAACCACTAAGCAAGTAATAAAGAAAGGGAAGCGAGATAATAAAAATAAACTAGCACAAAATATAAAACCAGATAGTAAAAGTTTTTAGAAGTATACAAAACAGAAAAGGGTGGCTAAAGTGAATGTAGATCCCTTGGAGGATGAGAAGGAGGAATTGACATTGGGTAATGAGGAAATGGCTGAGGCTTTGAATGACAATTTTGTGTCAGCCTTCATGGTGGAGGACACATCTAACATGCCAAAAGGAGATGTAATGGATGTGATGGGAGGAGAGAACCTCGATACAATAGCTATGACTAAAGAGGTAGTGCTGAGCAAACTGGCGGGCCTGAAGATAGATAAGTCCCTTGGTCCTGATGGAATGCATCCCACGGTACTGAAAGAAATGGCAGATGACAGATCCTGGCGGACTGGAAGACGATGAATGTCACACCACTGTACAAAAAAGGATGTAGGCAAAAGGCAGGTAACTATAGGCCAGTTAATTTAACATCTGTAGTTGGAAAAATGCATGAAGCCATCAGTGAAGAAGAAATAGTGAAGCATTTGCAAAGAAATGGATCCATCAGGTTAGACACAGAATGGATTCAGCAAAGTCAAGTCCTGTTTGACAAACTTATTGGAGTTCTTTGAAGACATAATGAACGCAGTGGACAGAGGGGAACAGATCAACATAATTTACTTGCATTTCCAGAAGGTGTTGGATAAGGTGCCACGTAAAAGGGTTATCCATAAAATAAGGATGCATAGAGTTGGGGGTGATATATTAGCATGGGTTGAGAACTGGCTACTAATAGAAAGCAGAGAGTTGAGATACATGGCTGTTACTCTGGTTGGCAATCAGTGGTGAGCGGTGTGCCACAGGGGTCAATGCTGGGCCTGCAACTGTTCACGATATACATTAACAATCTGGAAGAGGGGACCAAGTGTAGCATATCTAAGTTTGCTTTTGATACTAAATTGAATGGAAAAGCAAATCATGCAGAAGATATAGAGAGTCTGCAGAGAGATATAGATAGGATAAGTGAGTGGGCAAGTGTCTGGCAGATGGAGAACAATGTTGGTAAATGTGAGGTCATCCACTTTGAAAGGAAAAATCAGATTATTATGTAAATGGTAAAATATTGCAGCATGCAGCTGTGCAGAGGGACTTGGGAGTGCTTGTGTATGAATTGCAAAAAGTTGGTTTACAGCTGCAGCAGGCTATCAAGAAGGCAAATAGAATGTTGGCCTTCTTTGGCAGAGGGATTGAATTTAAGAGCAGGGATGTTATGTTGCAACTCCATCGGGTACTGGTGAGGCCGCACCCGGTGTACTGCATATAGTTCTGGTCTCTTTACTTGAGCAAGGATATACTGGCTTTGGAGACGATGCAAAGGAGGTTCACCAGGTTGATTCCAGAGGTGAGGGAGTTTGACTATGAGGAGAGATTTAGTCTTCTGGGACTGTACTCGCTGGAACTCAGAAGAATGAGAGACCTTATAAAAACATACAAAGTTATGAAAGGGATAGATAAGATAGAATCAGGAAAGTTATTTCCACTGGTAGGTGAGGATAGAACCAGGGGACATAGCCTCAAGATTCGGGGAAGTAGATTTAAGATAGAGATGAGGAGGAACTGCTTTTCCCAGAAAGTGGTGAATCTGTGGAATTCTCTGCCAAATGAAGCAGTGGAGGGTACCTCAGTAAATATATTTAAGACAAGGCTGAGTAGATTTTTGCATAGTAGGAGAATTAAGGTTTATAGGGAGAAGGCAGGTAGGTGGAGATGAGTCCATGGCCATTTCAGCCATGATCCTTATTGAATGGCAGAGCAGGCTTGACGGGCCAGATGGCCTACTCCTGCTCCTATTTCTTATGTTCTTATATTCTTATGATTGGAAAAGAACACTGGCAGGGATGATGGCAGAGTAGCAATGGCTGAATTTCTGGAAGTAATTCAGAAGGCACAGGGTATATACATCCCAAAGAGGAAGAAGAAATCTAAAGTAAAGATAACACAACTGTGGCTAACAAGAGAAGCCAAACCCAACATAAAAGCCAAGAGAAGGCAAAGATTAGTGAGAAGTTAGACGATTGGGAAGCCTTTAAAAACCAACAGAAAACAAAAATAAGTCATTAAGAAGGTAAAGATGGAATATGAAAGTAAGCTAGCCAATAATATTAAAAAGGATGCCAAAAGTTTCTTCAGATACATAGAAGACATGCAAAAGTGGATATTCGATGCTGGAGAGGTAGTAATGGGGGACAGTGTAATAGTGGATGAACTGAATAAGTATTTGCACCAGTCTTCACTGTGAAAGACAGAAGCAGTATGGTGGAGGTCCAGGTGTCAGGGGTCATGAAGTGTATGAAATTACCACAACTAGAGAGAAGCGTGTTGGAAAAACTGGAAGGTCTGAAGTTAGATAAGTCACCTGGACCAGATGGTGTACACCCCAGAACTCTGAAAGAGGTGGCTGAAGAGTAATGATTTTTCAAGAATCACTAGATTCTGGAATGGTTCTGGAAGACTGAAAAATTGCAAATGTCACTCCACTCTTCAACAAGAGAGAAAGGCAGAAGAAAGGAAACTATAGGCCAGTTAGCTCGACCTCAGTGGTTAGGAAGATGTTGGAGTCGATTATTAAGGATGAGGTCTCAGGGTACCTGGAGGCACATGATAAAATAGGCCATATTCAGCATGGTGTCCTCAAAGGAAAATCTTGCCTGACAAATCTGTTGGAATTCTTTGAAGAAATAACAAGCAGGATAGACAAAGGAGAATCAGTGGATGTTGTGTACTTGGATTTTCAGAAGGCCTTTGACAAGGTGCTACACACAAGGTTGCTTAACAAGCTACGAGCCCATGGTTTTACAGGAAAGATGCTAGCATGGATAAAGCAATAGCTGATTGGCAGGAGGCAAAGAGTGGGAATAAAGGGAGCTGTTTCTGTCTGTCTGCCGGTGACTAGTGGTGTTCCTCAGGGGTTTGTGTTGGGACCTATTCCTTTTACATTATATGTCAGTGATTTGGATAATGGAACTGATGGCTTTGTTGCAAAAATTTGCAGACAATATGAAGATAGGTGGAGGGGCAGATGGCTTTGAGGAAGAAGAGTAGCTACAGGAGGACTTAGACAGATTAGGGCAATGAGCAAAGAAATGGCAGATGGAATACAGTGTCGGGATGTGTATGGTCATGCACTTCAGTAGAAGAAATATAAGGGTTGACTGTTTTCTAAATGGAGAGAAATAAAAAAAAGAGATGCCAAGGGACTTGGAAGTCCTTGTGCAGGACTTCCTAAAGATTAATTTGCAGGTTGAGTCTGTAGTAAGAAAGGCAAATGCAATGTTAGCATCCTTTTCAAGAGGACTAGAATATAAAAGCAAGGATGTAAAGTTGAAACTTTATAAAGCACTGGTGAGGCCTCACTTGGAGCATTGTGAGAAGTTTTGGGTCCCTTCACTTGGAAAGGATGTGCTGAAACTGGAGAAGGTTCAAAGGAGGTTCAAAAAAAATGATTCCGGGATTGAATGGTTTGTCATACGAAGAGCATCTGATGGCTCTGGGCCTGTATTCACTAGAATTCAGAAGAATGAGGGGTGACCTCATTGAAACCTATAGAATAAGGGGTGTCCTTTTAGAACAGAGGTGAGGAGGAATTTTTTTAGCGAGAGGGTAGTGAATCTGTGGAATTCTTTGCCACAGGCAGTTGTGAAAGCCAAGTCTTTATGTATATTTAAGGAAGAGCTTGATAGAATCTTGACTGGTCAGGGCATGAAGGGATGCAGGGAGAAAGCAGGAGATTGGGGCTGAGAGGAAAACTGGATCAGCCATGACGAAATGGCAGAGCAAGCTCAATGGGCAAAATGTCCTAATTCTGCTCCTATATCTTATGGTCATAGTTAGAGATACAGCATGGTAACAGGCCCAATGAGACATGCCACCCCAGCTACCCACCTATTTACCACATTTGATCACAGGAGAATTTACGGTGACCAATTAACCTACTAACCAGTATGTCTTTGGACTGTGGGAGGAAATTGGAGCACCCAGAGGAAACCAATGTGGTCACAGAGAGAACATAAAAATTGCTTACAGACAGCAGTGGATTGCTGTCACTGTAATAGAGTTACGCTAACCACAACGCCACCCAACAATGCAGTGAGGTGTTAAGTTAACTATCTGACTAGATTATGTAATAAATCTCTGCAGCAAGGGAAGATAACAGACGACCAGAGACAAGAATCTCTTCGGTTATACGAAATCCCTTCAATTATACCAAACCTCAAATCTTTGACTTGAAAATATTGGGCAGCATCAGCATTATGATGACCTTAGGAAGTTCCCCAAGTGTTTCACAGTCAAAGAAAGTATTTTTAAATGTGAACTCACTCTTGTAGGCAAATGCAGCTTGGGAAACCTACCCTGCTCCTAACAATGCCAGCTTTTTCAAAACAGCAGTAACATCTTGTGGTTGTATGGTCCTGTTTAACATAGTGAAACATGCCACAGCATCTTGTAGTCAAAATCTAATACAGTGTCAAGTCACTTAAGAGGGGATGAGGTGCCTCAGTAGTCAGTGTTGCCTTAGTTCTTGAAACCAAAGTTCGATCCTGACCTTGGGTGTTTTTTTTTGGCGTGACCTTGTGAATTTCTCATGGGGGCTCCAGGTTCCTCTTTGTCACAAAGATGGGCTGGTACCACTGGAAATTGTCCTTTAACTTTGATATACAAGTTAAAAAAAGCCACGGGGTATTGATTGGCAAGAAAGGGAAAATATGCTGCAGGGTTCCAGAGAAGCAAGGAAAGGAGAATGGGAGAAAGGTAATGAAGAGTTCCAGCAGCTGATAAAAGTCATCCCATGTCACAGTGGTAGAAAGAAAAACAATGTTGTGAAGATGGACAAATATCTGAAATGCCACCTCCAATAATGCAGAGAACTATCAGACTAGATTACGTGTTCAAACTCTGCAGCAGGGGAATGAGCACAAGACCATCAGAGTCCAGATCTCTCAGCTAACACTGAAAAGAAGCAATTAGTGAAGAGCAGAGTGCACAGGGAATCAATGTGGCCTGCCAGCTGAGTGGAAAGCAAGTTCAAAGTACATTTATTATCAAAACATGTGTACTATATACCACTTTGAGATTTGTCTCCTTATAGACAGCCACAACACAAAGAAATCCAATAAAGCCTACTAAAAAGACAGTCAACCACCCAATATGCAGAAAAAAATCATGCAAGAATTAAAAGTAAGCCAATGACCTTCAGAACTGAACTTCACAAAAGTGAGTCCACAGCCATGAAGCCAGTCACAACCACTCCAGAAGCCCGTTAGATGCAGGCCACAGCCTCAGTTTAGTGCAAAGACAAGTAAACCTCGCAGGGCTGTGAGCTAAACATTGGCCCATCCCTCACCTCTGGCCCCAATTCCCTGAACTTTTCAATTTGGCCTGATGCTACAGTGCCTATAAAAAGCATTCACCCCTCTCCCCCGGAAATTTTTGTGTTTTATAGCTTTACAACATTGAATTACAATGGATTTAATTTGGCTTTCTTGACACTGATCAACAGTAAAAGACTCTTTCATGTCAAAGGGAAAACAGATCTCTACAAAGTGATCTAAATTAATTACAAATCTAAAACACGAAATAATTGATTGCATAAGTATTCACCCCCTTTAATATGACACACTAAATCATCACTGGTGCAGCCAATTGATTTTAGAAGTCAAATAATTAGTTAAATGAAGATCCGTTTTTGGAGACCTGTGTGTAGTCAAGATGTTTCAATTGACTGTAGTAAAAATACACCTGTATCTGGAAGGTACAACTACTAGTGAGTCAGTATCCTGGCAAAAACTACACTATGAAGACAAAAAAAAACACTCCAAGCAACTCCACGAAAAAGCACAGGTCAGAAGAAAGATATAAGAAAACTTCCAAGTCATTGAATATCCCTCAAAATACTATTAAGTCAGTCATCAAGAAATGGAAAAAAATATGGGATAGCTGTAAATCTGCTCAGAGTAGGCTGTCGTCAAGCTTCAGTGACTGAGATGGGAGAGATTGCGAATACAACTGTTGTCCGGGTGCTTCACCAGTCACAGCTTTATGGGAGAGTAGCAAAGGGAAAGCCACCGTTGAAAGACTCACATGAAATCTCAGCTAGTTTGCCAGAAGGCATGTGGGAGACTCTGAAGTCAGGTGGAAGGTGGTTCTGTGGTCTGATGAAACCAAAATTGAGCTTATTGGCCATCAGACTAAATGCTATGTTTGGTGTAAGCCAAACACCATCATCAAAAACATATCATCCCTATTGTGAAGCATGGTGGTGGCTGCATCATGCTGTGGGTTGCTTCACTACAGCAGGCCCTAGAAGGCTTGTGAATATAAAAGGCAAAATGAATGCAGGAAAATACAGGAAAATCCTTGAGGAAAACCTGATGCAGTTTGCAAGAGAACTGGGACTTGGGAGAAGACCTATTTTCCAGCAAGACGATGACCCCAAGCATAAAGCCAAAGATACACAGGAGTTAATGTCCTAGAGTGGCCAAGTCAGAGTCCAGACCACAATACAATTAAGAATTTGTGGCTGGAAAGGGCTGTTCACTCACAATCCACATGCAATCTGACAAAGCTTGAGCAGTTTTATAAAGAATGTGGAAAAATTACAGTGTCCAGATGTACAAAGCTGACAGAGACATATCCACACAGACTCAAAGCTGCAATTACTGCCAAAGGTGCATCTATCAGTGTCAAAAAAAGCCAAATTAAATACACTGTGACTCAATAAAACAATAAAACATGAAAATGTCCAATGGGGGAGGGGTTGTGAATACTTTTTATAGGCACTGTATTTTGGCCAAACACCAGGTCGTTCCTCGCTCTCAGAGTTGGGGCCCTAAAGCTTCAACTCTGCCGTACATTAGTTGTGCCACTTCGAATTGTCTCCAAGTCCACTCCAGCATCCAAGCATTGGCTTGTTCCCACTCTTGGGCCCAGGCCCTGCTGCCTCAATTTAACCTGTACACAACTCGGTACAATCATTCTGCAACCTTTGGGACCTCGCACCACCGTCACACCGCAACAATACCAGGTCGCACAGGCAGTTCAACTCTGAAAGAGAAGTTACAGGCAACTGATTGCAGTGAACATTTTAAAGAAAAAGTATGATTAATAGAGTTGTCGTGTTTGCTGCCACCAAGTCATTGCTGTGCTTCACCAGTGCAACAGGAGCTTTGGTCAGCATGAGATGGGCAGAAAACAGAAAGCACTGATTTGAAAACATATTTGGGGTCTTATTAACAAGGAAGAAAGTTTTAAAAAAAGTTAAAACTCTGAACTATGTGAAGAGAAAAAGGGAAAGATAATCAAAAAAGAAAACTGATACTTGGGGCTGCTCTATTTTCTGTACCAAGTAGCCAAGCATTGAAATAGAGGGTGTCACATGATAATTATACGCCCATGGAAATATATATAAAGGATAGATAAAGAGTTACCAGTCTGCACCTTTCTTAAACAATTGAGATTCTCCATGTATCACAATACAAACACTTCACAGGCTACCCAGAGTTCTGCAGTCTCAAGGGGAACACTCATTAAGATTAATGCAAAGGTCGAAGTGGTTCATTTTGCTGAACGTAGCATATCTCAAAAGGACACTGTGCTGTGCATTTGAGTTTCAGTGAAAAATAAAACAAATGGTAACCAGGGAGGGAATAGAGCCCTTAAGGGTCAATGTGCTCATCTACGTGTGGAGCCACAGGAAATAGGCGACGTTTTAAATGAATATTTCTCGTCTGCATTTACTATGGAGAAGGTCATTGAAGCTAGGGAGTTCAGGAGGGACAACAGTGATGTAATGAAACAGATCCACGTTACAATAGAGCAGGTTCCGATAGTTTTAAAATGCATAAAGGTAGACAAATCCTCTGAGCCTGACCAAGTTCATCTAAGAAAAAGTGGAAAGGTAGGGAAGAAATTGCTGGTGTTCTGGGACAAATAGTTGCATCAACGCTAGTCACTCACGGTGTACCTGAAGTTTGGAGAAAGTCCAACGGTGCACCTTTATTTAAGAGCTACAGTGAACCCAATATCAGTGGTGGGAAAGTTACTGGAAGAGAATTGCAAGAGACGGGATCTAACTGCATTTGGAAAGGCATGGACTAATTAGGAATAATCAGCTTGGATTTGTGCGTGGAAAATTTTGGAAGAGGTGATCAAGAGGATTGAGGAGTGCAGGATTGTTCCCAGTGTCTACATGGACTTTGACATAGTCCCACATGGTAGGATGGTCTACAAGGTTAGATTACATGAGATCCAGGCAAGCTGGCTAACTGGATACAAAATTGGCTTGGTAGTAGACGTTATAGGATGGTAGTGGAGGGTTGTTTTTCAGATTGGAGATCTGTAACCAGCAGTGTGTTGCGGGATCGGTGCTGTTGTTTGCCATTTATATTAACGACTTGAATGATAATGAAATTCCTAATTGGTTTATTATTGTCACATGCACTGAGACACTGTGAAAAATATTGTTTTGTCTACCACCCAGGCAGATCACTTCAGAAGATAGGCACATTGGAGTACTACAAAAAGAAAAGTGATATAGACATGGAATATAATCTTATAATTGCAGACAAAGTGTAATGCTGATACCGTAAAAATAAGTTGCAAGGCCATGACGAGGTAGCTTGTGAGGTCAAGAGTTCACCTCATCATACAAGAGGTCATAAAGGAGGTTAAGAGGGAAGGAAGCCTGGAGTCAGACCGCGGGTCCATGATTGACTCCCTCTCTTGCTGATCAAAGTGCCAAGTCGGGTATGGAGGGCTAGCGAGTGTTCAGCACCGTCTACCAGCTTCTCACTCGCAGCAGCTGGAAACGGTGTCCGCTTGCGGCGGTCTCTCGCTCACTGCTCCCGAGGGAAGATCCTTGCATTCGAATAATCAATCTCTGCCTCAATGCTGTTGGCAGATGGGGCCGGAGCAAGTTTAATCGACATGGACTCCAATTCTGGTTTACGATGTGTTCTAGTTCTGGTCGCTCTTTTCTGTTGCTAATTTTGGGAGATTTTTGAATCAGGGCAACCTGCAGATAATGAACACTGAGCTGAAACGTACTGAAATATGCCTTTTGATTTTGTGTTTCTATAGTCTGTGTTTTCACTTGTTTTTGCAGTCATTTGTGTGATTTATTTTGCATGGAGGAGGTTTTGATGTTTGATGTTTTTCTTTGCTCAGGTTGTTTCTTTGTTTCGTAACCGTCTGTGCGGAAGTCAAATTTTAGCATTGTATACTGTAAATATACTTCAATAACAAACACACTTTGAACTTTGTCTGTTCTGTAGTCTTATAACAGCAAGATTGAAGATGTCCTTGGCCCTGGTGGTAAACGCTTTCAGGCTTTTGTATTAAATTGGTAGTGGAATTGGTTTATTATTGTCACATGTGCTTGCTGCTCATACAGATCAACTCATTACACAGTGCACCAAGGTAGAACAAGATTTTAAAAATAACAATGCAAAATAATCTGCAACAGCCACAGAGAAACAGTAAGGTGCAAGATCATAGTGAGGTAAATTGTTGCGTCAAGAGTCCATCGTATCATACTTGGGAATGACTTAAATAGTCTTAGAAGAGCAGGGTAGAAGCTGTCCTTGAGCCTGGTGGAATGTGCTTTCAGGCTTTTGTATCATCTACCCAATGGACAATGAGAGAAGACAGTATGTCTAGAATCAGTGGGTCTTTGATTATGCTGATTGCTTTACTGAGCCAGTCAGAGGCATAAACAGAGACAGCGGAGATGAGGGAGGTTTTGGTGATGTATTGAATTCTGTTCACCATCCTCTGCATTTTCTTGTGATTATGTGCACAGCAGTTGCCATACTAAGCCATTGCACATCCAGATAGAATAGTTTCTATAGTGAATCGATAAAAATTAGTAAAGATCGACAGAATGCCAAATTTCTTTAGACACCCAAGTAGTGGTGAGCTTTCTAAGCCATGTCATCTACCTGGATGGACCATGCCAGGCTATTGTCAATGTTCACTCTTAGGAACTTGAAGTTCTCCAACCCTCTCAACCTCAACACTATTGACATAGACAGGAGCATGTGCACTGCCTCCTTTCCTGAATCCATTGACCAGCTCCTTTGTTTTGTTGATATTGAGGGAAAGACTATCATGACAACATGTTACTAAGCTCTCTGCTTCCCTCATGTACGACAAGCCATCATTATTTGGCATTATTACGGCCACACCTCTGTGATTCCTCTTGGCTCCATTCATTAAGCTGTTCAGAATGGCAAAAAATTCATTGCAACCTTGGGTGGGCATGATGAATTGTTTCTAATGAAAATTCAACACAACTGCATCCCTTAATCATCTGTCATCTTCAACCTTGTAAACGTAGTTAGAGAAAAACCTGTCCACACAGGCATGAGTGCACAGGGAGTAGATTCGGGTGCTGAAGGCAAAACTTTGTGCGGCTCTAATGTTTAGAATAACCATGGCAGAGTAGTTGCTACCTACCCTTACTGGTTGCAGTCTGTCAGTCAGGAAGCCAAGGATCCAATTACAGAGGGAGGTGTTGATTCTCAGAGCACAGAGGGAGAAGATGAACTTAATTGGAATTCTAATATTAAAGATGAAGCCGTGGTCAGTAATCAATTGTCTGACATACAGTAGATACCTTTACTGCTCAGATGCTCAAGAGATGAGTTTAGGTCCAGGGCGATGGAATCTGCCATGGACCTGTTTTAGTGGAATGTGAACTGCTGTGAGTTGTCTGGAAAGCTGGAGTTAATGTGTGCCATGATCAGCCTCTTGAAGCACTTCATGATCGTAAATGTCAGAGCCACTGGGGAATAGTTATTCAGGAACATTATCTTGTTTTCCCTTAGGTACTGGAATGACAGTGATCTTGAAGCAGGTGAGAACCACAAATGGAAGCAGGCAGAGGTTACGTGTCTCTGACCTCCGAAACCCACCAGCTTATATATGCAGGATCCAAGGACATAGCGGGGTCACCATCAGGGCCAGATGTTTTACATGGGTTCACTATCTGTTAGACTGACCTTATGTCTGCAGTGGTGACTGTGGGTTCAGGTGCAGTGGAGGTTATTTTGGTGGGTGGTGATATACCTATTCCCTCCTTTTCAAAGTATGCATTGAATGTGTTAAGCAAGATGTGTTGTTGTTGCTGATGTTGCTCAACTTCGTTTAAATACCCATTATAGCATACAAGCCCTGCCACAACTGACAGCTGGTCTGGGACTATTTTAGACTGGTACAGTCTCTCAGCATCTGATAATTTTATGGAGACTGTGTCTCGATCTCTTGATCAAGATCACCTGATTTGAAAAGTGCAGACCTGGACTTCAACAGGGAGTAGACCTCCTGCTTCATCCAGAGTTTCTGATTTGGGAATAGCCAAATTGTCCACTTTGGTACACAGTTCGACAGACTTGTGGATAAAGCTGTGATGGTAGTGACATACTCATCTAAGTTGGCAGCTGAGTCCCTGAAAATGGAGAAGTCTATCAACTCAAAGCAGTTGATTAGAAGCTCATCTGGTCCGACAGATCAGTATTAAACAACTTTCTGTGCAGGAACTTCCTGTTTCAACTTCTCTTTGTATGCAGGGAGAAAGAACATAGCCTGGTGGTCTGGCTTACAAAGTATAGATGGTGAGAGGGGCAATGTGGTTGGCATGGTTAGTAAATATGTGGATACCACCAACATTGGTGGCATGGAGGACAGTGAAAAATGTCATCTAAAGTTATGACAGGATCTAGACCAACTGCAAAAGTGAACCAAGAAATGACAGATGAAGCATTTGATCAGATGCATTTGGAACAGGGCAGGACTTACACAGTAAAGGATAGAGCTCTGGAATGCTTTGTAGAACAGAAATCTGGGGATACAAAGTTTAAAGTAAATGTTATTATCTAAGTACAGATATGTCACTGTATACAACCCTGAGATTCATTTTCTTGTGGCAAACTCAGCAATCTGTAGAATAGTAACTGACAGGGTCAATGAAAGATCAACCAGAGTGCAGAAGACAACAAGCTGTGCAAATGCAAATATAAATAAATGGTAATACATAACAAAAGCATTAGATAACAAGATAAAGACACAAAGTGAGGTAATTGGTTGTGGGAACATCTCTATGGATGGGCAAGTGAGTGTAGTTATCCCCTGTTGTTCAAGAGCGTGGTGTTGTGGGATAGTAACTGTATTTGAACCTGGTGGTGTGGGTTCTGAGGGTCTTCTACCTTGTACTTGATGGCAACAGCAAGAGAAGAGCATGGCCTGGGTGGTGGAGATCTCCGATGATGGATGCTGCTTTCTTATGACAGTGTTTCATGTAGATGTGCTCAATGTTTGGGAGGGCTTTCCTGTGATGCACTGGGCTGAATCCACTCCCTTTTGTAGGATTTTCCATTAAAGGCATTGGTGTTTCAGTATCAGGTTGTGATGCAGCCTGTCAATACACTATAAAATTTTGTCAAGGTTTTAGATGTCATGCTGAATCCCGCAGACTCATAATGAAGTAGAGGAGCTGATGTGCTTTCTTGACAATTGCATTTACCTGCTGGGCTCAGGGCATTTCTTCTGAGATAGTAACACCGAGGAATTTAAAGCTGCTAACCCGCTCCACCTCTATCCTCTGACAAGGACTGGCTCATGGATCTCTGGTTTCTCTCTCCTAAAGTCTCCAATCAGTTCCTTGGCCTTACTGACAATGGGTGAGAAGCTGTTGTTATGACACCACTCAGCCAAATTTTCAATCTTCCTCCTGTATGCTGATTCATCACCACCTTTGATTTGGCCCAGAACAGTGGTGTCATCAGCAAACTTGAATATGGTGTAACACACATAAAAGTTGCTGGTAAACGCAGCAGGCCAGACAGCATCTCTAGGAAGAGGTACAGTCCTGATGAAGGTGTCTTGGCCCGATACGTCGACTGTACCTCTTCCTATAGATGCTGCCTGGCCTGCTGCGTTCACCAGCAACTTTTATGTGTGTTGCTTGAAATTCCAGCATCTGCAGATTTCCTCGTGTTTGCGTTGAATATGGTGTTGGAGCTGTTCTAGCCACCCAGTCATAAGAGCAAAGCAAGTAGAGCAGGGGACTAAGCACACAGCCTTGTGCTGAGGGATATCGTGGAGGAGGTGTTATTGACAGTCCAAGCTGACTGGGGTTTACAAGTGAGGAAATCCAGAATCCATTTGTACAAGGAGGTATTGAAGCCAAAGTCTTAGAGCTTATTGATTAGTTTTGAGGGGGATGATGGTATTGAATGCTGAGCTGCAGTCAATAAAGAACATTCTGATGTATGCATCTTTGCTGTCCAGATGTTGTTGGATTGAGTGATGAGCCAACGAGAAGGCATCTGCTTTGGACCTGTTGCTCCAGTAGGCCAATTGGAGTGGATCTGGTGTGGTTCAGCAGCCTCTCAAAACACCATCACTGCGGATATAAGTGCAAATGGGTGATAGTCATTGAGGCAGGTCACCACTCTTCATGGAGACTGGTATATTTGAAGCCTGCTTGAAGCAGATGGGTACCACACACTGCCAAAGTGGGAGGTTAAAGATCCAGGGAACACACCAGCCAGCTGGCCAACACAGGCCTTTAGTATGTAGGCAGGTACCCCATCCAGCCCAGATACATTCCTTGGATTTAGCCTCCTGAAGGCTGCCTGTATGTCAGCTTCAGATACTGAGATCAAGGATCATCAGGAGATGTGGGGGTCTCCGTGCTCTGATGGTCAATGCCAGCATAAAGGGCATTGGACTCATCTGCAAGTGCAGCCCTGCTGTCTCCCATGTCACTTGATTTTACTTTGTAGGTGGTGATAGCATTCAAGCCCTGTCGCAGCTGTTGAACAGCCCTTGTATATTCAAGTTTGGTCTGGAATCTCCACTTCGCCTGTGAGATGGCTTTCCGGAGATCATACCTGCACCCCTTGTAGCTTTCTTGGTCTCCAGACTTGAATGACTCTGATCTGGCGCAGAGCAAATTTCAGATCTCATGGTTCATCCAGGGCTTCCAATTGGGGAAGACTCTGAATGATTTAGTGGGGACACACTCATCTACAGCTGTCTTAATAAAGTCCATTGCAACCATGGTGTATTCATTCAAATCTCTAGATGAGTATTTGAGTCCAGTCCACTAACTGAAAGGAATCTTGTAATTGTTCCTCTGCCTCCCGCGACCACCTCTTAGTTGTCCTGATCTCCAGAGTCTTGCTTTTTAGGGTCTGCCTCTATGCAGGTAGGAGAATCCAATTCACCAAAATATGGTCTGGGCAAGGAACAGCAGGCATTCCTTAACTTAATTTAACAGTGGTCTAGTATGCTGGGACCTTTGGTGCTACGGGTTATATGCTGATGCTAGTTGGGCAGGCTTTTCTTCAAACAGGTCTGGTTGAAGTCTTCGAATACAATTTGAAATGTATTGGGACGAGCTGTTTCTGTCTACAGGAGGCATCACGCAGTGCCATGAGTGCTTGCTTATAGTTGGCCACTAGTGGTATATACACTGCAGTCAGGATTATGCATGAGAACTCCCGAGGGAAATAGAATGTTTGCCTTGACCATTAGCTGTTCCAAGTTAGGGGAAACACGAGTTCGACAGAACCACCATGTTGGAGCAACAATGAGAAGTGACCATAAAACACCTGGTCCATTCTGTAAATTGTAATTCCTTCTGGTCTGACTGCTGCCTCAACTGAGCTGTTTCTCATCTGCCTCTGATACAACAGTCTTGCCCTCAGATCCTCAATTTTATTCTACAGTGACCGCAGCCGATGGGATAAGTGACTTTGACTGTGGAATGGCTGTTAGACGGGGTAGTTTAAATATCTCAGAAACTGCTGATCTCCTGGGATTTTCATGCACAACAATCTCTCGAGTTTACAGAGAATGGTGTGAAAAGCAAAAAACATCCAGTGAGTGACAGTTCTGTGGATGAAAGCATCTTGTTAATGAGAGAGGCCAGAGGAGAATGGCCAGAGTGGTTCAGGAAGGTGATAGTAACTCAGACAATAATGCATTACAACAGTGGTGTGCAGAAGAGCATTTCTGAAGGCACAACATGTCAACCCTTGCAATGCATGATCTACAGCAGCAGGAGACCATGAACATACACTCAGTGACCTCATTAATGGGTACCTCCTGTATCAAACTCATTACAGTAGTTTGCCCCCTGGTAGAAATGAACATTTGCAATTTGTAAATCACTGTCCTATTTGATGAAAGTATAAATCTCAACTTGAGGCACAGTGAAATAAATCTTTAACAATCTTCACAACCATCCTAATCCTAGCTCAGTGAGGACATGCCAGGATAATTTTACTTTTAAAAACAGCTGTTCTCTACCTTTGCTTTGCCAGGGGAGATATTCTTGTACATGTTAAGCACATCTAGCATCTTGACTTTAGTGTACAGTCATTCAGCCATAAGGGATTATTTTCCATGTTCATAAATAAGCAAAGAATTTTACACACATTTGCTTTTGACGCCATCAAAAAGGGTAGAAATGAGCCCACTCCAAAGGTATGACCTGTACAGATCATCAAAAAGCTGTAAGGTCAAAAATCTGTGAGGATATGCATTTACCCATTTTAAATGAACAATCATGGATTTATGTAATACCAATAATTATATTATTGCAAACATTAGTGTTTCTTAGAAACCAAAGAAAACACTCAGCTGATTGTAGTCACCAGTTCAGTTGACCTTGCTGCTATTATTGTACCAAGAAATGAACTATTCAGTTGTTGATTAACACATTGGCTAGAAGATCACCAAACTCTGTGGAGCAATGTCTCTCACAGGAACAATCATTGCATGTGTCTTGGAGCATATCATATTTTCATCTGTATCTATGAATATCAACCTTGAAACTGTAAGTGAACATAAGCCACTACTTGTTTAGTTTAATAATCCTCGAAGTAAACCATCCACTCAAATTGACCTCCAAGAGAACAAAACAATAATGGTTATATAACCACAAATGCAGTGTCTAGAACAATGACATTGAGTGAAGTCAAAGCTACAATGAAACAGCTGTCACCCCATCACCCTGTAAAGAAGCAAGTCAGTCACAAATACACAAACACAACATAGAAGTGCACTCTCTCCTGATGATTTACATACACTGCATGGTTTGCAAATAGTTCACAATATAGTCGTTATTAGACCAACCTAATGACCAAAAATGTATTATTCAATCTCGTGGGAAACTATTTTTAATACATTTTAATTTCAAATTTCCATCCCTTTCTCTGTCTCTTATTTTCTCAGTATTTACCCTTGCTTTAAGAAATCCAGATTAATTCTGTTCCTATGAAGTAATATACTCGACATTCAGATCCTTGGAAAAGGTCTCATTGTAACATAGATTAGGGGCATTAGTCTCAATTTTGCATGCATGCAATTTTCAATTCTACACCCACATTTTAAAATCACTCCACCAACTTTTCCAGCATCCCAAACATGCAAAATTCCCTGATTCAGGTCTTTCGTGTATTCTCTGGCAGCAACACCCTCCTCCCCTACCAATGTGCTTCCTTTGCTTTATTGTTGTAGGTACTTTGTACGAACTCTCTTATTTTCTTCTTAGCACACTCTCTTGACTTTTTGTTTCTCCAGGTAATCTGAGAAATGCAATGGCATGTTTTCCATATATTTCATATTTCCATATTCAAAGGAGTTGTTGTGTTTTTTTGCAAAGACCGAGAATATAACACTACTGTCTTGAAAGGGACTTTTGAATAATAATAAGGAATTCCTTCGTGCTGTTATTGAGATATTAAAACTTACATTTTAAATAGATTAACAATTAAAACAGAGCAGAGGCCAATATAAACGAAACATGCTCAGGTGTTTGTATTAATAATTAGGCATATTACAGCAGTTCAGGCAAAGGAAATATACCTTCACAGAATTCACAAATCACAACCGAAAACTCTAAGATACAGAATGAAAGCGTGCTCTTACAGAATTTACGTCAAAATAAACACAAAATGTAGACATAGAAACATAGAAAATAGGTGCAGGAGTAGGCCATTCGGCCCTTCGAGCCTGCACCGCCATTCAGTATGATCATGGCTGATCATCCAACTCAGAACCCTGTACCAGCCTTCCCTCCATACCCCCTGATCCCCGTAGCCACCAGGGCCATATCTAACTCCCTCTTAAATATAGCCAATGAACTGGCCTCAACTGTTTCCTGTGGCAGAGAATTCCACAGATTCACCACTCTCTGTGTCAAGAAGTTTTTCCTAATCTCGGTCCTAATAGGCTTCCCCTTTATCCTCAAACTGTGACCCCTCATTCTGGACTTCCCCAACATCGGAAACAATCTTCCTGCATCTAGCCTGTCCAATCCTTTTAGGATTTTATACGTTTCAATCAGATCCCCCCTCAGTCTTCTAAATTCCAACGAGTATAAGCCTAGTTCATCCAGTCTTTCATCATATGAAAGTCCTGCCATCCCAGGAATCAACCTGGTGATCCTTCTTTGTACTCCCTCTATGGCAAGGATGTCTTTCCTCAGATTAGGGGAACAAAACTGCACACAATACTCCAGGTGTGGGCTCACCAAGGACTTGTACAACTGCATAGTACCTCCCTGCTCCTGTACTCGAATCCTCTTGCTATAAATGCCAGCATACCATTCGCCTTTTTCACCGCCTGTTGTACCTGCATGCCTACTTTCAATGACTGGTGTATAATGACACCCAGGTCTCGTTGCACCTCCCCTTTTCCTAATCGGCCACCATTCAGATAATAATCTGTTTTCCTGTTTTTGCCACCAAAGTGGATAACTTCACATTTATCAACATTAAATTGCATCTGCCATGAATTTTCCCACTCACCTAACCTATCCAAGTCACCCTGCATCCTCTTAGCATCCTCCTCACAGCTAACACTGCCACCCAGCTTCGTGTCATCCGCACACTTGGAGATGCTGCATTTAATTCCCTCATCCAAGTCATTAATATATATTGTAAACAACTGGGGTCCCAGCACTGAGCCTTACGGTACCCCACTAGTCACCGCCTGCCATTCTGAAAAGGTCCCGTTTATTCCCACTCTTTGCTTCCTGTCTGCCAACCAATTCTCCATCCACATCAATACCTTACCCCCAATACCATGTGCTTTAAGTTTGCACACTAATCTCCTGTGTTGGACCTTGTCAAAAGCCTTTTGAAAATCCAAACATACCACATCCACTGGTTCTCCCCTATCCACTCTACTAGTTACATCCTCAAAAAATTCTATGAGATTCGTCAGACATGATTTTCCTTTCACAAATCCATGCTGACTTTGTCCGATGATTTCACCGCTTTCCAAATGTGCTGTTATCACATCTTTGATAACTGACTCTAGCAGTTTCCCCATCACCGATGTTAGGCTAACCGGTCTATAATTCCCTGGTTTCTCTCTCCCTCCTTTTTTAAAAAGTGGGGTTACATTAGCCACCCTCCAATCCTTGGGAACTAGTCCAGAATCTAACGAGTTTTGAAAAATTATCACTAATGCATCCACTATTTCTTGGGCTACTTCCTTAAGCACTCTGGGATGCAGACCATCTGGCCCTGGGGATTTATCTGCCTTCAATCCCTTCAATTTACCTAACACCACTTCCCTACTAACATGTATTTCCCTCAGTTCCTCCATCTCACTAGACCCTCGGTCCCCTACTATTTCCGGAAGATTATTTATGTCCTCCTTAGTGAAGGCAGAACCAAAGTAATTATTCAATTGGTCTACCATGTCCTTGCTCCCCATAATCAATTCACCTGTTTCTGTCTGTAGGGGACCTACATTTGTCTTAACCAATCTTTTTCTTTTCACATATCTATAAAAGCTTTTACAGTCAGTTTTTATGTTCCCTGCCAGTTTTCTCTCATAATCTTTTTTCCCCCTTCCTAATTAAGCCCTTTATCCTCCTCTGCTGAACTCTGAATTTCTTCCAGTCCTCAGGTGAGCCACTTTCTCTGGCTAATTTGTATGCTTCTTCTTTGGAATTGATACTATCCCTAATTTCTCTTGTCAGCCACGGGTGCACTACCTTCCTTGATTTATTCTTTTGCCAAACTGGGATGAACAATTGTTGTAGTTCATCCATGCAACCTTTAAATGCTTGCCATTGCATATCCACCGTCAACCCTTTAAGTGTAATTTGCCAGTCTATCTTAGCTAATTCACGTCTCATACCTTCAAAGTTACCCTTCTTTAAGTTCAGAACCTTTGTTTCTGAATTAACTATGTCACTCTCCATCTTAATGAAGAATTCCACCATATTATGGTCACTCTTACCCGAAGGGCCTCTCACTGAACAAGTTTATCAAGGACAATGATTATTGGCTGCCAGTCCACAGCAAGAGGTCACTTAAAGGATCAGCTTTCAAAAATGACAAAGCAATCTCTTCTATGAAAAGTAATACAGTAATATTTATCAAACAACTCAACATCCATTTTCAGTTAAATAAAACAAAAATTATTTCTATTCTGTCTTGCATTACTGTTGAGGAAAACTTCCCGTAAGAATACCTCACTTACAATATGGGATTCAAAGAGTAGGGTAAAAACATTACACTATCAACAGTTTTCTGGAACCGCAACTTCTCCCTAGGCTGAAAGTACACAGTCCAAAGAAACTAATCTTACAGTAAAACATGCATTAAAATGAGAATATTGAAATAAAACAATTTTAACATTAAATTGATTTTTTACATGTTATGATCATCAATATTTACCAGAAATTAATAAGATCATAACTAGTTTAGTTTAGGAGGATTAATGGTGCCTAACAGCAACTCCTTTGCTTGCATCTTTGGAAACAGCTCTATTTCCATCTTTAATATCTCTATTTTTCCCTTTCAGGGCTCTTTTGAAGACCCTGACCTGGAGTTACACGCTGACTATGGTTCTTTGCGAGAATGGGACCCACTATCAGGGTTTCATGACTGGCCGTTGTTCAGCACGCCAAGGGCTCGGCCTGAGAGCTCCACTTGCCTTTGGAGAACTGAGTTTTCATGGCTCTGGAGACGGGGTGAGGGTGGGGATCGGAGGTCAGTGTCCAAGCAGAACGCTGGTGTGTCGGGGGAGTCAGAAGATCGAAGGCTGTGTGCCCAGAGACCCGAGATCTTTGGGCACAATGCTCGAAAAAATCAATGCAATGGACTTTTAACATCGTAAACCAGCGAGTTGTTTGTTAGGTCTCCCCTCTCGCTGTGAAATGGAGACATCTCTTTCTCCCTTATTAGGGACAGAGAGAGACTGTGGTATTTCGAATACCGGGTGAACAATGTAGTCTTTGGGGTATTGTAGGTCTGTGTCTTTGCTGTTGCCTTGCTCATGCTTGAGTGCTTGGGTGGTGGGTGCCAATGCTTTATTCTGCCGGAGGGGGGAGGGGGGATTGTTGCTTGCTGCCACTTACTCGCAATGGGAAGGGGAGCTGGGGGTGGGGGTTCTAACATTTAACTGTCATTCATTCTTAAGGGGCACTCCTCTGTTTTTGTGGATGGTTGTGAAGAAAAAGCATTTCAGGATGTATATTGTATACATTTCTCTGACATTAAATGTACCTTTGAAACCCTTGAGATTACAAACATGGGAAGAAAGTTTGTTTGATTCTTTTACATTATTTTTCAACTGTTGCTGTTAATAAAATTCCAGGGACTGAGTTTCTTCCTTGTCTCCAGTTTAGAACTATTTGAGTTAGTCTTCCTCAAATAGTTTATTTTAATAACCTTTCATGCGAATACTTTAACGATCCAGCATTGTGACTCATGGTGTTGTAAATATTGTAATAATAGACAGACATTGAAACAAGGTTAGAGAAGGAGTTGAAGGAGATGCTGTTTCTGGTGTTTAACAGGAAGGGGGCATTCCAGGCTTACTTTTTCCTCTCAGTACTTAGAGTGCCAGTGAACCAAGGAGCTGCATTGTGCATTGTAAGTGTCCACCCATCTTATTAGGCCTACATTACAATATTCACCCTGTAAAACTGAAAGCAAAAATGCAAGGTGGTGTACAGACTGTTCTTGTAAAAGTTTGCTGCCATCTCCCTCTCTCCCAGGGGTTCTAGTTGGTGATTTAGCACTGGTGTTCACAAGCTTTGGTTACTGGCTCTATACCAATAACAAGAAAACTGACAGAATTAAACAAGCACAGTAACTTTAATAGTAGCAGCAGCACCAGTCATTTATATTGCCTGAAACCACCTACCTGGGCTAAGATCTGTCAGGGTGAAGAGTCATTATTCACACCGCAGTAATTGGCACACACATTCATAACAATATTCCTTACAGGGAAGAAAAGTAGTAGGAAGAGGATACTCTGTACAATGCATTCTTTTATTTGTATTATTTTTAATGAAGTTAGCTTCTATCTATTGAAGAAAGGGTTAGTTTTATTCGCACGTTTTTTGTCCCTTGGAGATTTAACACTTTGGGCTCTGCTTCTGTTCCGGCCCAGTCGGGTGATTAATTCTACAGGACAGCTGTATGTACCTCGAAGCCTTTCCATTCATTTCAGTGCAATTCAGTGCTTCAAGCTAACCTTGATACAGACTTGGAAGTGCCAGAGTGAAATGCTAGAAGCGTTGCCTGGGCCCCACTAAACATCACTCTCTGGCAATGTTTTGGGGCACATTTCTCCATGAAACAACACATATTTGGACAACCTTGGCTACTCTTTTTCTACTTGAGAATTCAGTAGGGATAGAATTGTCCCTCAACTATAGCAATATAACAGCAGTGAGAAGTATTTCATGATTTTTTATATCTACTAAAATCAGTGCATCATATTTCAAAGAAAAAAAAGACTCTCAATTCAACATTGCTCATTTTATACTATTAAAAACTAGTTTCACAAACAACACCTTCCATTCCACACACTCACCCACCACAACTCCCACAGTCACATGCTATTTGTACATCAAATATAAAATTAGAAAATGGCTACATTTGAAAAAATACATGTGCAACAACCAAAGTGAACAATTAATTTGCATTTTATTATGTTCTAGGCAGCTAAAAGGAATAACTCACATCCCACCTCCTTTCTTTAAATATTACAACGAGGTTGATTATCTATATTTTTAACAGGTCTATTTTTAGCCACAGGCATACAGGTTTCCCAGACCTCAAGAAATAAGCAAATGAAAACAGATTGGCTGGATGTTGAAGCATTTGCCTTTACATCACTATTCTTGTATGGCCATGAGGAGTTTTCACTTCAGGTCTAGTAAGCTACCGACAATATGTTTCTCCACCCAGCACTTTGCTGGACCATCACCAGGCACTCCTCCTTGGCCACTGTCATATTCCCCTTTTCACATTTCTCTACCCTGTGAAATTTAAGCTGCCTTCTCCAGTTTTTTAAACTATCTTTGAGCAGGATTGACTTCCACCATGGTGACCGACATCAACTGGGATCTCACATTTTTTTTTGTTTATCTTCTACACCACAAGCCAGTAAAAATCAAAACCAATACATCTGTGATTCTGTTGCAGCAGCTGACAGTTGTGATGTCAGCCACCTTCCTTTCAGTTATTGAATAACTGAAACACATCCTCCTGCTTGCATATGTTCAGATTTTTCTGATAAACTGCGACCCTCAAAAATCTGAAGTGAATATAGTCACCACTATCTGGGCTCATTCTCCATGTAATCCAGATATGCCAAGGTCATTCTGAATCTTGCATCACATCTTACAACACATCCGCACATCAAAGCCCTCTAGTCCATCAATCCTATTTAAAAGTTGACCTGCAACTAATATTGGCCAGATACATGGAACAACCTGTTCTCTCATAACATCAAAACGGTGTGGCTATAACTAATCCCAGTACATCCTTACAAGTCATCCTCCCACCGTCCCACCAAAACTCCAAGGCCGAGGTAAATACCAGGTTTAAATTAATTTATGCTTATAATTAGGCATCATAATTCAAGTTATTGGACTTTAAAAATAAATGAGGATCACCTTTATAAATAAAAAATAAGGGCATAATTTACTTCAAATATTTAACGAAACATTATATACAGTAAGTAAACAGTAGAGCAGAGCACCCCTGTGGCCATTCCCCTCAAAAACAAGCATACCACTTTGAATACTTTTGTGGGGTTGACCTCCCGGGCGAATACCAGGGCGGCCGGGTTACAGGCACTGAGCATAGGTCCATGGTGCAGAAGAGAAAGAGAGAAGAAGGGAGTGGTAGTGATAGGGGACTAAATAGTGAGGGGAACAGACAAGAGATTCTGTGGACACGAATGCGACACCTAGATGGTATGTTGCCTCCCAGGTGCCAGGGTCAGGGATGTCTCAGATTGTGGTCCACAACATTTTGGAGAGGGAGGGGGAGCAGCCAGATATCTTGGTACATACTGGTACCAATGACATAGGAAGGAAAAGCAATGAGGTCCTGAAAAGAGAATTTAGAGAGCTAGGTAGAAAGCTCAGAAGCAGGACCTCCCGGATAGTAATTTCTGGATTGCTACCAGTGCCACACGCCAGTGAGGGTAGAAACAGGATGCTTTGGCAGATAAATGCGTGGCTGAGAAGCTGATGCAGGAGGCAGGGATTCAGGTTCTTGGATAATTGGGATCTCTTCTGGGGGAGGTATGACCTGTTCAAAAGTGACGGGTTGCACCTGAACCCAAGAGAGACCAATATTCTCCCTAGCGGGTTTGTTAGAGCTGTTGAGGAGGGTTTAATCTAACTTGGCAGGGGGGTGGGAACTAGGGTGAAGGATCTCAGGAAAAAACAGATGGTAAAAAAGTCAAGATAGCGTGCGCTCAGACTGTCAGGAAGGGCAGGGAGGTGATGGGATTTAGTTGCAGTCAACAGGCTGAGTATCAAATCATTAGGGACGCACAGTTAGAAAGGACTGCAAATACGGCACTCAGGGTGTTGTATCTAAATGAGTGTAGTACAAGAAATAAGGTGGATAATCTTATTGCAATATTACAGATTGCCAGGTATGATGTGGCCATCACTGAATCGTGGCTGAGGATAGTTGTAGTTGGGAGCTGAATGTCCAAGGTTACACATTTATCGGAGGGATGGGAAGGTACGCAGAGGGGGTGGCATGGCTCCACTGGTAAAGAATGGCATCAAATAAGTAGAAAGGTATGACATAGGATCGGAAGATGCTGAATCCTTGTGGGTTGAGTTAAGAAACTGCAAGGGTAAAAGGACATTGATGGCTGTTATATACAGGCCTCCCAACAGTGGCTGGGAGGTGGCCCACAGGTTCCAACAGGAAATAGAAAAGGCGAGTCAAAAGGGCAATGTTATGATAGTCATGGGAAATTTTAACAAGCAGATCAACTGGGAAAATCAGGTTGGCATGGATCGCAAGACAGTGAGTTTGTTGAGTGCCTAAGAGATAGTTTTTTAGAGCAGTTTGTTGTTGAGCTTACTAGGGGATCAGCTATACTGGATTGGGTGTTGTGTAATGAACTGCAGGTGATTAGGGAGCTTAAGGTAAAAGAACCCCTAAGAGCCAATGATCACAATATGATTGAGTTCAACTTGAAATTAGATAGAGAGAAAGTAAAGTCTGATGTAGCAGTATTTCAGTGGAGTAAGGGAAATTACAGTGGTTTGAGAGAGGAGTTGGCTAAAACAGACTGGAAGGAGCTGCTGGCAGGGATAACAGCAGAGCAGCAATGGCGTGCGTTTCTGGGAAAAATGAGGACAATGCAGGACATGTGTATTCCAAAAATGAAGAAATACTCAAATGGTATAACAGTACAACTGTGGCTGACAAGGGGAGTCAAAGCCATTGTACAAGCAAAAAAAAAGGGCATACAACAAAGAAAACCTTAGTAGGAAGAAAGAGGATTGGGAGGTTTCATAAAACCCACAGAGAACAACTAAAAACATCATTAGAAGGGAAAAGATGAAATATGAAAGCAAGCTGGCAAATAATATCAAAGTGGATAATAAAACTTTTTTCAAGTATGTTAAAAATAAAAGAGAAATGAGAGTGGTTATAGGACCACTAGAAAATAAGGCAGGAGAAATAATATCAGGGGACAAGGAGATTTCGGCTGAATTAAATGAGCATTTTGCGTCAGTCTTCACCGTGGAAGACACGAGCAGTATCCCTGATGTTGTAGTGTGTGAAGGAAGAGAAGTGGGTGCAGTTTCTGTTACAAGAGAGAAGGTGCTCAAAAAGTTGAAAGACCTGAAGGTACGTAAGTCACCCGGACCAGAAGAACTGCACCCTAGCATTCTGAAAGAGGTAGCGTTAGAGATTGTGGTAGCATTAGAAATTATTTTTCAAAAATCATTGGACTCTGGCATGGTGCCAGAGGACAGGAAAATTGCAAACGTTACTTCCCTCTTTAAGAAAGGAGGAAGACAGCAGAAAGGAGATAATAGACCAGTTAGCCTGACCTTGGTGTTTGGGAAGATGTTGGAGTCAACTGTTAAGGATGAGGTGATGGAGTACTTGGTGACACAGAACAAGATAGTACAAAGTCAGCATGGTTTCCTTCGGGGAAAATCCTGCCTGACGAACCTGCTGGAATTCTTTGAAGCAACTACAAGTAGGATGGATAAAGGGGATGCAGTGGATGTTGTATATTTGGACTTTCAGAAGGCCTTTGACACATGAGGCTGCTTACCAGGTTAAGAGCCTATGGTATTACAGGAAAGTTACTAACATGGTTAGAGCATTGGCTGATTGGTAGGAGGCAGCGAGTGGGAATAAAAGGATCCTATTCTGGTTGACTGCCAGTGACTAATAGTGTTCCGCAGCAGTCGGTGTTGGGACCACTTCCTTATACGCTGTATATAAATGATTTAGATGATGGAATAGATGGCTTTGTTACCAAGTTTGCAGATGATACGAAGATTGGTGGAGGGGCATGTAGCGTTGAGGAAACAGGTAGAATGCAAAAGGACTTAGACAGATTAGGAGAAAGGGCAAGAAAGTGGCAAATGAAATACAATGTTGGAAAATGAATGGTCATGCACTTTGATAGTAGAAATAAATGTGCTGACTATTTTCTAAATGGGGAGAAAATCCAGGAAACTGAGATGCAGATTGACTTGGGAGTCCTTGTGCAGAACACCCTGAAGGTTAACTTGCAGGTTGAGTTGGTGGTGAGGAAGGCAAATGCCAAGTTAGCATTCATTTCAAGAGGTCTAGAATACAAGAGCAAGGATGTGATGCTGAGGCTTTATAAGGCACTGGTGAGGCCTCACCTTGAGTATTGTGAACAGTTTTGGGTCTCTCATCTTAGAAAAGATGTGCTGGCATTGGAGAGGGTCCAGAGGAGGTTCACAAGGATGATTCTAGGAATGAAGGGGTTATCATACGAGGAATGTTTGATGGCTCTGGGTCTGCAATCGCTGAAATTCAGAATGATGAGTGAGGATCTCATTGAAACCTTTCAAATGTTGAAAGGCCTATGCAGAGTAGATGTGGAAAGGACGTTTCCCATGGTGGGAGAGTCTAGGACAAGAGGGCACAGCCTCAGGATAGAGGGGTGCCCTTTCAAAACAGAGATGCAGAGAAATTTCTTTAGCCAAAGGGTGGTGAATTTGTGGAATTTGTTGCCACATGCAACTGTGGAGGCCAGTTCTATGGGTGTATTTAAGGCAGAGATTGTAGGTTCTTGATCGGACATGGCATCAAAGGTTACAGGAAAAAGGCCGGGAATTGAGGTTGAAGAGGAGATAGGAAAAAGGATCAGCCATGATTGAATGGTGGAGCAGACTTGATGGGCCAGATGGCCTAATTCTGCTCCTATGTCTTATGGTCTTGCATGTTCTGCACTGTCTACACTCTGGAAATTCCTGTCTGTAACTTAAGCTATCCATTAAATAAATTGATATTAATTTAGCATTTTAACACTTATCTCTTAACCTTTTTAAATGAGTTTATTTTAAAGCAGACGGGGGTTGTGTGGAGAATAGTATCCAATTCCAAGTTACAGCAAACACAAATAGCAAATACAAATGCAAATCAATTTAAGGAAAAATTTCTAAATTCAGCTTCTTTGTAATAAAATGGTAGAGGAAACATGGTTGAAAATAAACTAAGGTCATCCAAGTTACTTTATTGGGTTTTATATTATAAAAATTGAATTAGAGTCTGTCAAAAACTTATGGTAGTATTGGACAGGATAGGAAAGCTTAGGCTTTGAACATTCTGGGAGGAGTTAACATCTGTCATAAAATGACTACAATTTGCATCTACTGGTTCTCTTTTATACAGAATTTTAAAGAAAACAGAATATATGAGCATTGACATGAACAAAGCAATTAGGAGCAGGAATAGATTGCTCTTCCCCTCAAGTCTGTTCCACCACCTAACAGGATCATGAACGATCTGACGAACTGACAACGTATCTACCCATGGTGACCATTCATCCCATTACTTACCAAGCATCCTTTCCAACTCTGCAAAGACTACTGCATTTCCACCATATTTTAAGCAAGCTATTTCCGAAATTCAGGACACTCGGGGAGGGGGGGGGGAGGGGCGGGAGGAAATCACATTAGGAGAAATTTCTATTTTTAAAGATCCATAGCTCTCAATTCCAAGTTTAAAATGGGCGTGTCATGTCCAGCCTGGCCTCAATGGCTGAAGGACCTCCTTCTATTTCGTCTCTCTGTGACTCTTTATCTCACAAGAGCAAACACTCTCTCCAAGACCCTCTGGGCATTATGTGCTCCAAAGAATTCCCCTATAGATACAAGCCAACTTGCCCTTGTAAAGCAATCTGTCCAGCCTGAGTATTACTCTAGTAAGTCTTCTCCAAACATGGCCAAATTATTAGCACCTTTCCTCAAACAAGGAGATGAATACTGTAGAGCTGAGACAGCACCATGGTGCACCAGGTGGTGTTCCTGTCTTACAGCTCTAGGTTTCTCCCCCAGTGCTCCCATTTCTTCTTCTATCCTGGAGATACGTTGGTAGGTAGGGTAACTGGCTAAAGTAAGTTATCACTAACATAGGATGATGGCAAGAGAATGAGAGAGAATGTGTTGGATTTCTGAGTGAGGAGAATAAACAGATTACAGGGAACTGAATGGGGGAAAGAATTAATGTGGTTGCTTTATCGGGTGGCACATAAACTCAATGGAATGAATTGTCTCCCCATTTACTTACTTACTGCATGTTATGCCACTGGTCTTCAGGACAATAATGAAGTTTCTCCATCTCTGGCAGCATTCAGGGCTTCCTTCATCATATCAGTAGCTTCCTCGGTTTTCACGACTGTCAGTCATGCAAGTCCTGGGGGGACACTCAGGAATACTGTCGCACTCAGATGTAGAAAGATATTTCATTGCTGTTTCTGTAACAGTTTTGTTTTACCAGTCAGGATTGTTAGCCCAGAGCAGAACCCTCGAACCAGGAGGACTGGTGGACCACACTTAGTCTGTCCTCTACTCTTTGACTTGTTTGGCATTGGTGACCCTACCAGGAGCCAAAGCATAAAACCCTGACTCCAGACAATGTAGCTCTCCAGCATGCAAGCCTACAAACCACAAGGTTGTGATCCTCTTGAAGGATTTATCCAACAGTATCTTCACCACAAAGAGAGGTGACTTAAGAAACCAACACACTGTTTGAGAAATAATTAGTGCTGCCCACATCACAAGAATCAGCTCGTTCATTCATTCGTTTGTTATGTGCTATGTTCTACGACGTGGGCGATCATGGCCTTTCCATGACCATGACTGTTCTTGGCAAATTTTTCGGCAGAAGTGGCTTAGCTTCTTCTGGACAGCATTTTTACAAAACAGGTGACCTTAGACATTATCAATACTCCTCAGAAATTGTCTGCCTGGTACCAGTGGTCGCATAACCAGGATGTATGATATGCACCAACTGCTCATACAACCATCCACCACTTGTTCCCATGGCTTCACGTGACCCCGATCAGGGGGCCAAGTAGGTGCTGCACCTTGCCCAAGGGTGACCTGCAGGCCAGCAGAGGGAAGGAGTGGCTTACACCTCCTTCGGTAGAGACATAGCTCCACACACCCCGACCCCACCAAAAATTATCTAGACATATCATCAATGAGAACACCTTTTCATATGCTAGCATTGACTTGTCCATTACAATCAATACCAGAACAATGCAACATGCTGAAGGCCTGGCACACCAGGAGTCCACTGAGTGGCAATACATGTACACTATACTTCAGCTATGGACTCATTAACATCCTATATAACTGAAGAATTACTTTCCTACTTTTGCATTCAGTTCCCCCTAGCAATCAGCAAAAACATTCCCTGATTACTCGCTGCATCTGCATACTCCCCTGCTGTGAGTGATGAGGACACGCTGATCCCTCTGCACCTCTGAGTTCTGCAACCTCTCACCTGTGGAATAATCCTTTTTTAATCTTTCCTGCCAAAATGAACAATTTTGCCTCTTTCCACATCTATCAGATAGATTAGCTGTTGCACTATTTGTATCTCTTCATACCCTGGTGTACATGATAATTAACTATTTTGATCCCATCGTCTGGAATTCCGGGGTGGGGGTGGGGGGTGGTGGGTGGTGGAGGGAGAAAGGGAACTGTGCAGAGATTTGTGAATTTAGTCAGTTCCATCATGGACACTAGCCTCTGTAGTATCCAGGACATCAAGTAGCAATGCCTCAAAAAGACAACGTCCATCATTAAGGACTCCCATCATCCAGGTTATGCCTTGTTCTCATTGCTACCGTGAGGAAGGAGGTACAGAAGCCCGAAGGCACACACAAACGATTCAGGAACAGCTTCTTCCCCTCTGCCATCTGATTTCTGAATTGACAATGAACCCATGAACTACTCATACAACTACTCATACCTCAACTACTTTTTAATTTTGATTTTTGCACTATTTAATATATACAGTATATATTTACTGTAATTCTCTGATTTTTCATTATTATGTATTGCATTGTACTGCTGCCATAAAGACAAGTTTCACGTCATATGCAGGTGATATTAAACCAGATTCTGAAATTTAATTACATCTGTAGTCTCCTAATTTCTCTTCATAACCTATGCTCCGACTTATTTTTGTATTAGGAACAAACTTGGCTGCCTTTATTTTTAGCCAATCTATCCTAGCAGAAACTAGCAGCACATACATTTTCAAGTCTTGTCATTTTTCAATTCTATCAAGCATTAATAACAATACTGACAGAGTGTAGCTACTTCCAAGTTTCTAAAATATCTCGTCTGTCACTCTGTTAGTAAGCTGTTCCAGCAATATCCAAGGAAGAAATGCTATTAAAATGTCCAGTTTACAAAAATTACAGCATGTATTCTAATTTCACACTCAGAATATCACATTGACCTCCATGATGTGCCAGTGCAAACGGTGTCTCTCGAGCTATTTACAACACCACAGAGATAATTATTCAGCGTGAAACTGCCCTGCTTATCTTTTTCCTCCACCTGAGAAGGGGCATGCCACTAGGGCAATCTGTTCCATCCAGCTCGAGAGTTGGGAAGTAATGAAGACATGTTCTAAGAAGGAAGAAGGAGTCAAATGATAGTCATGGCTGGGGCTTGAATTAGACCAAAGATGATGATGATGATCAAACCCAGCACCAGGAGTGCTACAGATTTGTGCATAGCTTCAGTTCTGAAACAATTAACACTGTTACCACAAACCTTTTTCTACATTTAGCACTTAATTAGTGGGTGGTTAAACAAAAATCACAACACACGGTGGAAAATGGAGCAGATTTTGTAATTTATATATAAACTCTCATATTCAGCAGTCATACGGTACTTGATGCAATTCATTTTAATCTTTATTATAAATCAGATGAAAACAACTATGCATTGTTTCTTTTCTGTGGGTGGAGGGGAGATGGGAGAGGGCAGGGTTTCACAGCTGCACTTTAAGATTCTGGATATTAAAGCACTTCACTAAAAAAGAACTGAAAGAGAACAAGGGACAAGAAGATTAAAGAGGTGATGGTGCCAGCTTGAAGTGATTAAATAAAAGAGGATGCCAAAAAACTGTTAAGATATACAAAGAATAAAAGCAGAGAGTGGATATTGGAGTGCTAGAAAGGTAGTAATGAGGGATAAAAAAGAGGCAGATGAACATAATAAGTATTTTACATCAGCCTTCACTGTGGAAGACACTAGCAGTATGCCAGAAATTAGAGAATGTTAGGGAGTAAAAAAAAGTCGCTATTACTAAGGAGAAGGTGCTTGGGAAGCTGAAAGTAGACAGGAAAGCTGAAAGTAGACATGTCACCTGGACCAAATGCACTACACCCCAAGGTCTTGAGAAAGGGTAGCTGAAGAGATTGTGGAGGCATTACTAATGATCTTTCAACAATCACTAGATTCTGGAATGGTTCCAGAGGACTGGAAAATTGTGAAGTTCACTCCTCGCTTTAAGACAGGGAGACAAAAGAAAGCAATTTATAGATCATTAGACTTCAGGGGCTGTGAAGATGTTGAAGTTCATTATTAAAGATGATGTTTCAGGGTACTTGGAGGCACATGATAAGTAGGCCACAACCAGCATGGTTTTCTTAAGGGGATATCTTGCCTAACAAATCTGTTGGAAATTTTTAAGGAAATCACAGACAAAGGAGAATCAGGGGATATTGCTTACTTAGATTTTCAAAACGCCTTTGACAGGGCACCGCACAAGAGGCTGCTTAACAAGATATGAACCCATGGTACTATAGAAAAGATAGAAGCTGGATAGAAGTCTGGCTGACCAGCAGAGGGCTAAGAATGGGAATAAAAGGGGCCTATTCTGGTTGGCTGCCAGTGACTAGTGGTGTTCCACAGGGCTCGGTGTTGTGACCACTTCTCCTCATATTACAAAGTTAATGATTTGGATGATGGAACTGATAGCTTTGTGACCAATTTTACAGACAATACAAAGGTGGAAGGGTAAGTGGTGTTGAGGAAACAAGGATTCTGCAGAAGGACTTAGAGTGGGATAAGGGCAAATTCCAAAATTTCAGTTGAGGATTTACTCAACTGCAGATATTCCAAACTACCACCCCAGTTTCTGATTGATACTATTGTAATTAGCCCTTGGACAATTTTGTATTCCCAACACTGTCCCCTGGTTCACTCTTATCCTTATCCATTACTATGTTAATGTACTGAACTATGGTCCCCCTCTGAAACTTCAGTCACCAGGCATTTATATGACGAACTAGCTCTTGAGCTTATGTTGGGCTTTACTCAAACTGTGTAAGGGACTAAAGATGTGAGAGAGGAAGCAAGATCAAGAATTAAAATTACATCAGCTGGAAACTCAGATTGATGTGCATTTCCCATTTTGTATGCTTTTATTTCAGATTTCCAACATATACATCTTTTAAATTGCAGGTTGTGCAAACTTTTATCATCCTGCTATGTGTCCAAACCCATTCTTTGCATCCAGCACACTTCTCATTTCAGCCAAAATATTTACCGTCTTCCTAAAGTAGTGAATCCTCTTTAGTGTTCTATAAAGATCTCTCAGATACAACAAATTCTCAGCTTGCTATTTTATATCTCAGCACATACTAGGGGTAGGTTTGCCTTACATTGTGAATCAAACTCAGCTTAAGTTTCTCTTCCAGAGTACTGGAACACACCTTAGAGAGTGTACCTCATCTGTGGAAGACATTTGCATACCCATATGTGAGTTTCACAGCTGAAGTGACCACCTACAATGAAGCAATCTTCATGATTTTGTCAGCTCCACTTACCTAACTGCACTATTTTTAAGAATGTGTTTAACACGTTTCTGATCTAACACAATAAGATTCACATCATAATCTCTTGATTCTTTGGGTACACCTGAGATCATATCCAACTGTTTTCAGAGCGGCTTTCTTGTAGAATTGCAAAAACAATTGTATATTTTGTTGATGATAAGTGCCACTACGTTGAGGTTGATGGTTTGCTTTCAGAGGATGTCACACAGAGCTCCTGGGACAATTTGTTCCTGGACTAACATATTGGGATAGGTATATCTAGTGCCCATTCCTTCCATTAAGTTGACCTTGATTGGAATGAGATACACTGTGTTTAACTGTCCCTGTATCGGTCATCTCAACAACACCATTAACTGTCAATTTCCTTTTCTTTGTGCCCTGCTTACAGAAATGACTTCCCAAACCCCAACATAATTACTCTTTTTCCAGTCACAAGTCATTTCAGTTTCTGTCTGTCATAATGAATTAGAATCAGATTTGTTATCACTGACGTGATATTTGTCATGACATACATGCACATTTAAACAGCCTTAGTATACTAACCCTGCCCTACCCTTCCTCTTCTGTGTAACCCCATATTCTTTCCATTAACTATTTTAAGTGCTTGGATTTGGAAAACTCTAGAGCTTTGCAGAGCTTTATTCACTTTTTTTAAACTGTTAATTCTCTTTCCCTGTTGTTTCTCCCCCCTCAGGCTGAACACTTAGAATCTTTGGTGAGCAAGTTCTTTAAATCTGCAAAACTGCAGATATCTGCTAACAGTCTTAGCTCCACCAAGAAAATATCAGAAGATGTTTTGCTGCTTCAAATTGCAAGCGAAGAATCAGTGATACCAACCTACTTAATTTACAATGCAACAAATGCATTTGCTAAGCTTGCATGTATGGCCGAGTGCAGTCTCTGCCTTGCTGATAATGGGATTTTATAGCACCTTTACTCTTTTCTGTTCTGGATTATCCTGCATCACCAGCCCTAATATCTAGTGTAAAAGCTTATCTTCATCTTTTCCTCCCTTTAGAAAGGTTACTTGCCTGGAAATTTAGTAGCTCTAGGACTTTATCTGCTCTTATCACAATTTCATCACGCAGCCCAATATTTTGTAACGGGTGTACGTTATTTTATTGGGAGGGAGGACCTCCAGCATTCCAGTATCTGGATTCCGCCATGGCATCTAAATTTAGTTATTTTGTCAACCAGCATTTCTGACACCATGAATCAGAATTAATCTCTAAGATTCTGGAGGATGGCCAGCAAGTTAAATTAGCAATTAAATCAAGGAGGGAGTCCAAATAATGAGAGAAAGAGTCTGAGAGTGAGGGACAAAGTGAGCAACAGAGTCAACGAGGGAGAATGATGGAGAGTCAGCAAGGGGATTAGTAATGATGGATGGCAGTTTTTTTAAGGCATCACTCCTCCGGGACATCTTCAAGGAGCGATGCCTCAAAAAGGCAGCATCATTAAGGACCCCCATCACCCAGGATATGTCCTCTTCTCAGCGCTGTCATCAAGGAGGTGGTACAGAAGCCTAAAGGCACAAAGTCAGTGATTCAGGAGCTGCTTCTTCCCCTCTACTGTCAGATTTCTGAATGACATTGAACCCACAAACACTACCTCACTATATACATATAGGAGTGCAAGAAAAAGAAAAAAATATATTTACACTTACTGTAATTCAGGTTTTATTATTCTGTCTTGCAATGTACTGCTGTTCCACAACGACAAATTTCACAACATATGCTGGTGTTATTAAAGCTGATTCTGAGACAGAGTGTGTCAGAAAAGTCATTGAGAGACAGAGACACAGAGAGACTGAGAGAAGAAAACAAAACATTTTTCACCACCTAATTAATATAGCTAGATAAACCAGTTTAACCATTCTACAGAGGAGTTGATCACATGGAGCCCTTCCTAAAGGTTACACAGTCAGTTGTTATGCAAGCCACATTGATCAGAGGAAGTAAAATAATTGTGAGCTGCATATTGAGCCAATAACTATGGTGTGGAGACACATGAGACTGCAGATTCTTTAGTCTGGAGCAGAAAAAAAACAAGATGTTGCAGGAACCCATGGGTCTGTGGGGGAAATGGACAGTTGATGTTTTGAGCTGAGACCTTTCATTTTGACAGAAAGGTAGAGGGGAAATAACTAATACAAAAAAAAGGTGAAGGGAAGATTCAGAGCACGAGTAGTAAACTATTCTTTGTGCAGAAATAAAAAGGAGTGCCTCATGTCAAAAACTAATACCTATGTGAACCAGGTACTCTGCATACACTGAGGAAAACAGTTGCTAATTTTTTCTGTCCACATCAAACTGAAGAGCAAGACAGTGTAAGCATTGTAATGCTTCAGCCTTTAGTACGAAGTTTCCAGATAGTGGCAGATACTTAGATTATTTTCGAAGGGCAAAAAGCATCTGCAAATATGTTAATTTGCCCTCCATAAATCCAAAGCACACTCAAAGCTCCAGATGGGGACAGCTGGTATACAAGTAAACACAGCGTGTAGTGAGACTGTGAGCAAGATGCTAGAGCAAAGTTGCAGCCAGTGGGATGAGTTGAAGTGCAACATGGGGGTAAAGTTGAAAAGGTTGATGAATACAGGACTGAAGATGTTATACTTCAATGCACACCGAATGCAGAATAAGGTAGATAATCTTGCATTGCACTTAGAGATTGGCAAGTGCAACATTGCATCATCACGGAGACATGGCTGAAAGATCGTAGTTAGAAGGATACACATTGTATCAAAAAAACAGGCAGATAGGCAGAGGGAGTAAGAAATGATATCAAATCCTTAGAAAGAGATGACATAGGATCAGAGATGTAGAATCCTTAAGAAAATGCAAGGGTAAAAAGACCCTGATGGGTATAATATACAAGCCTCTGAACCGTAGCCAAGATGTAGAATACAAATTACAATGGGCAATAGAAAAAGCATGTAAAAAGGGCAATGTTACAATAGGGGAACTTCAATATACGTATAGATTCGGAGAATCAGAATGGTGCTTGATCCCAAGTGAGGGAATTTGTAGAATGCTTAGAAGATGGTTTCCTAGAGCAGCTTGTGGTTGAGCTCACTAGGCAAAAGGCAATTCTGGATTGGATATTGTGTAATGAAACAGTTTTTATTAGGGACCTTACCCCTTAGGAGGCAGCGATCATGATTATTTTTCATTTATTGCGATAAAGTGCAGAATAGGCCCTTCGAGCAGCACTGCCCAGCAACCCCTGATACAAGACCATGAGGCAGAGTTAGGCCATTTGGTCCATCGAGTCTGCTCTGCCATTTCATCACGGCTGATCCATTTCTCCTCTTAGCACCAGTCTCTTTCTCCCCATATCCCTTGGTGCCCTGACCCTAGCCTAGCCTAATCACAGAACAATTTACAATGACCAATTGACCTTGCAAATGGTACATCTTTGGATAGTAGGAGGAAACTGAAGGACCTGGAGGAAAACAACACAGTCATGGGGAGAACATTAAAAACTCCTTACAGGCAGATGTGGGAAATGCACCTGAGTTGCTGTCACTGCACTAGTGTTATGCTAACCGCTACACTACCATGTCATCCCTCCAACAATGCAGTGATGTGTCAGTGAACCATTAGACTAGATTATGCACTAAATCTCTGCAGCAAGGGAAGGAATGCATGACCAGAGACAAGAACCTCTTCAGTTATAGTAAATTTCTTCAATCATACTAAACCAGAAATCTTTGACTTGGAAAATATTGGACAGCATTGGCATTTTGATGGCCTACAAGATGGCTTTTTAAGAGCTGTTTGTGGTTGAGCCCAACAGGGAAAGGGCAATACAGTATTGGATGTTGTGTAATGACCCAGATTTCATTAGAGAGCTTAAGGTAAAGGAACCCTTTGGAGGCAGTGATCATAATATGATAGAATTCTCCAGCAGTTTGAGAGGAAGAGGATAAAGTCAGATGTATCAGTATTATAGTGGTGTAAAGCAAATTACAGAGGCATGAGAAAGGAGCTGGCCAAAGTTGATTGGAAGGGGACATTAGCAGGGATGATGGCAGAATACCAATGGCTAGAGTTTCTGGGGCAATATGAAAGGTGGAAGATAGATACATCCCAAAGATGAAGAAGAATTCTGAAGGAAGGATGAGGCAACCAGGGATGACAAGGGAAGTCAAAGCAACAAAAGCATATGAGAGGGCATATAATAGATCAAAAATTAGTGGTAAGTTAAAGGATTAAGATACTTTTAAAAACCAACAGTAGGCAACTAAAAAGTCAAAAGGAGGAAAAAGGTGAAATATGAAGGTAAGCTAGGCAATAATAGAAAAGAGGGATACATAATGAGTAAAATCAGGTGAAAGTGGACATTAGATCACTGGGAAATAACATTGGAGAAGTAGTAATGGGGGAAAAAGAAATGGCAGGTGAACATAGTAAGTACTTCACATGCTTCAGCGCAGTACTTACTATTTGGAAGACACTAGCAGTATGCCAGAAGTACGAGTATGTTGGAGGGGTGTGGTGCAGAAGTGAGTGTTGCCAATACCAAAGAGAAGGTGCATGGGAAGCTGAAAAGTCTGAAGTTAGACAAGTCTTCCTGGACCAGATGGACTACACCCCAAGCTTCTGAAAAGATCTTGGAGGCATTAGTCATGATCTTTCAAGAATCACTAGATTGTGGATGTTCCTGAAAATTTCAATATCAAGGTATGAAATATTTTGTAATCAAAGATCAATGATTCATTTGCATGAATCAACTAAGTATGCACAAATAAGAGAAAATCTGCAGATGCCAGAAATCCAAGCAACACACACAAAATGCTGTAGGAACTCAGCAGGCCAGGCAGCATCTATGGAAAAGAGTAAACAATCAGTATTTCAGGCTGAGAGTCTTCATAGTCCTAATGAAGGGACTCGGCCTGAAACATTGACTGTTTACTCTTTTCCGTAGGTGCTGCGTGGCCTGCTGCAATCCTCGAACATTTTGTGTGTGCAATTAAGTATACGTCAAAGATAACAACAAGGGGTATAATGATACAGTATGTTCTTTGCTTCATACCATCACCACCATGGAAAGCCTATGCATATAAGCAAAAGCAGCAGACTTTGAAGATGAACAGTACAAAGGAGGATTAGACATTATTGACGAGTATCTAACAGAGGCAGCAACTTATTACATTCATTAGCTGAAACGCAAAGTAAGTTATGATGGTGTTGTTTCTGAACATACAATGAAGAGTCATTAGAACATTGTACTCTGCAGGAAAGGATACTCTAATCACTGAGATTCATGGTACTTAGTTGATGCATAGAAATCAATATTCTTGTAGGATGGAAGTGCTTCTATTGTTGCCGACGGCCAATGCATGTCAATCTATCTCCCAAGGTAAATATGGAGAAACCACGGTGCATATTAAAATGAAACATTAAGTATATTTGATAAAGTATTTAATGTGTCATCCTGTGCTTCCTTTTTTTAAAAATCGGACATTGTATTTTCATTGACCAGCTCTTTGCTGGCTTGTCTCTTTGTGCGTGTCGGAGGTATTTCTTGACGCTACCAGGCTGGTAGTCAACTGCTGTTGTACAGAAGCAGATTTGCAGGTTCGGTAAGTGAAACAGCAGCAACTAATAGCGGGTAATTGCAGCAACTGTTTATTCGCAAGCAAGCAATGAAACACTTTATTCACATGCAAGTCCAACAACCACTCATCCAGGTCCCCCCAAACTATACAATTTACAGCACTAAACACTCAATACTTTCCAAGTTACTTAACAAGGTTAAACAAGCAATAAACAACCACTTAACTATGTGTGAACCCGAAATACGAGCCCCTCCCCCTATTAACTCAATGCACCTTCCAAATGGTTTCCCCAGCGCTACCCACGACTCACAACCTAGAGTGGCTGAGGTCTCGAAAACAGAGCACCTCACACACATGCGTTCACCTTTACACACCTGAAGAGCAGAAACCAGTTGGAGTTATTGCAGCATATGACCACCGACCAGAAACCGGTGCTGTCGGACACGGGAGCTAACCAATGGGGAGGCGGCTACATCCCTCAAGCGGGCCCATCATTTGCCAGCACAGTGGAAGCCACTTTCGACACAATTTTCGATCAGTAAATAAGTTAACCTTACATACTACACCTGCTGAGAGCTATCAAAAGAAAAGAAAAATAAATGTAGTGTTTTTTTTTGGAAATCTAAAATAGATACAGTTAAATGTTGGAAACACGCAGCGGGTCAAACAACATCAATGGAATCAGAAACGAAGTTAAGCATTCAGCTCAATAACTTTTCATCAGAATTGGTATAGCCTAAAGAAGAGAGCGAAGTCTTTGAACAACAAAAGCACACATACGGTGCGGTGTAAATAAAAGTAGAGGAATGGAAATAGAAATTCTTTAAGTAACGGAGCAGAAGAACAGAGTGCTGAGAAATGGGATGTAACACTGGTTTCGCTGATTATCTGAAATTGCTTCTCAGTTCTGAATTTGGTTATAATGTCCTATTCAGAATATAAGGTGCTATTCCTCCTATTTAGAACAGTATAAATTTAAAAAGAGAGCGGGAGTGGTATGGAGAATCATTTCAGCTAGTTTGCATCACTCAGGGGCTGATCTGCAAAGCAGGCATCCCATCTGCACCCTGGCTACACTGTGTGAAGAATATGGTCCATCACACTGGAAGAAGGTAAAGCAATTCGTTACCTCATCTGGAGAGTGTACTTGGAACTTCACTCAGTGGGAAGGATGAAGATTTTAAGGCATATAGAGGTTAGAGGTGTCAAATAAGAGGTTTAGAGGGGATCTGAGGTGGGCCTTTCCACACAGAGTGAATAGCACCTGGAATGCTTTGCTGGAGAGAGTGGTAGGAGCAAAGTCACTGAATGCATTTTTCTGGACAAGCACTTGTATCAGCTGCGTATAAACAGCTACAGGCCAAATACAGATCAATCTGTGGGAATTCTTTGAAGAAATAACCATCAGGATAGACAAAAGAGAATTGGTGGATGGTGTGCACTTGGATTTTTAGAAGGCCTTTGACAAGGTGCTGCACAAGAGGCTGCTAAACACAATAAGACTCCAGGATGTTACAGGAAAGATACTAGCATGAAGAGAACATTGGCTAATTGGCAAGAGGCAAAGAGTGGGAATAAAGAGGGCCTTTTCAGATTGGGTGCCGGTGACTAGTGTGTTCCAGAGGGGTCTGTGTTGGGACCACTTATTTTTACATTGTACATCAATGATTTGGATGATGAATTTGATGGTTTTGTGTCCAAGCTTGCAGATGATACAAAGATAGGTGGAGGGGCAGGTAGTATTGAGGAAGCAGAGAGGCTACAGAAAGACTTAGTCAGATTGGGGGAATGGGCAAAGAAGTGGAGATGATATACGGTGTTGGCAAGTGTATGTTTATGCACATTGGTAGAAGGAATAAAAGCATAGTCTGTTTTCTAAACAGAAAGAAAATTCAAAAATCTGAGGTGCAGAGGGATTTGGGAGTCCTCGTGCAGGATTCCCTAAAGGTTCAGTTGCATGTTGAAAATGCCCGACACAGGCCTCTCATGATCTGAGTCGACATTCCCTCCCTCCTCCCCTTGGGTCGGTGGTGAGGAAGGCAAATGCAATGTTAGCATTCATTTCAAGAGGACTAGAAAATAAAAACAAGGATGTAATCCAGAGGCTGTATAAGGTACTAGTGATGCCTCACTTGGAGTATTGTGAGCAGCCTTGGGTCCTTATTTAAGAAAGGATGTGCTGTCATTGGAGATTGTTCAGAGGAGGTTCACAAAAATGATTCCAGGAATGAAAGGGTTAGTATATTGGCAGTGATTGAAAGCTCTTGGCCTGTACTCACTGGAATTTAGAAAATGAGGAGGGGGCAGGGGATCTCATTGAAATTTGTTAAAATGACTTGATAGAAGACAATGTTTCTGTTGGTGGGGGAGTTTAGAACCAGAGGGCACAGCCTCAAATTAGAAGGGCATTTAGAACAGAGATGGGGAGGAATTACTTTAGCCAGAGGGTGATGAATCTGGAGAATTCCTTGCCACAGGTGGCTGTGGAGGCCAGGTAATTGGGTGAATTTAAGGTGGATGTTGATAGGTTCTTGATTAGTCAGGGCATGAAAGGTTAGAGGGAGAAGGCAGGAGAATGGGGTTGAGAAGGAAATAAACCAGCCATGATGAAATGGTGGAGCAGAATTTGGATCATCTCTTCTGGCTTTATGCCAAAAAATGTGATTAATGCAAATTAGTGCCCACTGGTCATCATGGATGAGATGGGCCAAATAGCACGTGCCATGCTGTATATCAGTGATTTAGATGGCTTTATTGCCAAGTCTGCAGATGTTTCAAAATTGGTTGAGGGGTAGATATTGTTGAGGAAACAGGTAGACTGAAGAAGGACCTAGACAGATTAGGAGAATTGACAAGATAGGAGCAAATGGACTGCAATGTTGGAAAATGTATGTTCATGCACTTTGGTAGTAGAAATAAATGTGCAGCCTATTTTACAAATGGGAAGAAAATAAAAAAAAATCTGAGATGCAAAGGGACTTGGGAGTCCTTGTGCAGAACACCCTAAAGGTTAACTTGCAGTTTGAGTCAGTGATGAGGAAGGGAAATGCAATGTTAACATTCGTTTCAAGAACAGGGATATGATGCTGACGCTTTATAAGGCACTGGTGAGGCCTAACCTTGAGTAATGTGAACAGTTTTGGGCTCCTTATCTAAGAAAAGATATGCTGACATTGGAGAGGGTTCAGAAGGGGTTCACAAGGATGATTCCAGGAATGAAAGGGTTGTCATATGAGGAATGTTTGATGGTTCTGGGTCTGTACTCACTGGAATTTAGAAGGATGAGGGGTGATCTCATTGAAACCTTTAAATATTGAAAGGCTTTGACAGAGTAGATGTGGAAAGGATGTTTTTCATGGTGGGAGAGTCTAGTACAAGAGAGCACAGACTCAGGATAGAGAACTGTCCATTTAAAACAGAGATGTGGAGAAATTTCTTTAGCCAGAGGGTGATGAATTAGTGAAATTTGTTACCACAGGCAGCTGTGGGGCCTGGTCATTGGATGTATCTAAGCCAGGGATTGATAGGTTCTTGATTGGCCATGGCATCAAAGGTTGGGGAGTGGTGCTCAGGTGGGGAAAAAAGGATCAGCCATGATTGAATGGCGGAGAAGAGTCAATGGGACAAATAGTCTAATTCTGCTTCTATGCCTTATGGTCTTATATGACTCGAAGTAGAAGTTTTGCTTCCTGTGTGACTCTCTAGAAAAATGCCTTGAAAGTGTGAGTGGAAATTGAAAAATGAACCAAACTATTGGAAGGAAAATGATTCATTCAGAATACTGAAATAGGAGGAAGAGGCATGTCTGCTGGTGCCCACTTTGGAGGTCTTGGAAATTACTCCATTGAATATGGTAGCTGATTGGAGAGGATGGCAAGGATAAGTGGAAAACAATACTCATTCTGGCTGGGAGAAGAAGGATAAGCAGAAATATGTCAATTATAATTGACTTGTTTGAAAGCCCTGTCAACTGTGCAGGAATGTCAGCCAAAGCTCAGGAAAAGGTAGGATATTGGAAGCACTGGTGTTGAAGTTGGACAGACTGGGAGAAAGGAATGGAGCTTAAATGTTGGGTCTTTCAGCTGAGGCTTTATAACGCTATTTAAAATATTAGTGATGTAAGAAGGTCAAGTTGTACAGCTGTGAAATAAAACTGGAATGATCAGAAACCCTTTGTGAGGCAGTTCAGTTATTTTCATATATTTTGTTGAGTAAAGGCTACAGAAAAGTTTCTCAGCTCATGAATTCCCTGAAAAGAAATTCATTTGTTTTCATTTGGCTGACTGTTTTGATGCCTAAAGCCCTTAATTAGTTTTGCTAACCAGGTCAGAGAGCATTATTTAGGAACATCAGAACAGGAATACAGGCAACAACTCCTAATATCTGCAGGGAAATTACCCTGTGGTAATATTATTTATTAATTATTTTATCTATTTATTACAATTTTATAGTTGGCTTAAAACCTTGGAGTAATTTCTTACATCAGTTGTAAATTTACATCAATTTGCATTAATTTGATGGCTACAATCTGGATTTCAAAGCCAAAAGATCTCAACATAAAATCTAAAGCTGTGACTACAATTCCCACCCCAACAGTTGAGAAAATTGCTTTCAATTGATTAAATAATTTGGATTTCTAAGAAAAGATTGTTTCAGGAATGGTGACTATGAAACTCAACTATTGAAAAAACTCACCTGATTCTCCATTTTCTTTCAGAAATAGAGATGAGTCAATCTTACATAGAATGGCCTTATGTAATTCTAGATCCAGCACAATTTTAAGGATCTTTAACTGCCTTCTGAAATGGTCTAATGTGTCATTCAATTGCATCAAAGGTTTCAAAGGTACATTTAATGTCAGAGAAATGTATACAATATGCAACCTGAAATGCCTTTTCTTCACAACCATCCACGGAAACAGAGGAGTGCCCCAAAGAATGAATGACAGTTAAATGTCAAAACCCTAAAGTAACCCCCAGCTCCCCTCCTTCCTGTGCGCAAGTGGCAGCAAGCAACAATCCCCCTTCCCCCCACTGGCAAAAAAAAAACATCAGCACCCATCACCAAGCACTCAAGCGTGCAGCAAAAGCAACAGCAAAGACGCAGACTTGTAGTACTCCAAAGACTACGCGTTCACCCAGTATTCAACATACCACAGGTTCTCGCTAACCCTAATAAGGGAGAAAGACATATCTCCATTTCACAGTGAGAGGGCAAGCATAACAAACAACTCGCTGGTTTACGACGTTAAAAGTCCATTGCGTTGCTTTTTCCGAGCTCTGTGCCCAAAGATCTCAGGTCTCTGGGCACACAGCCAAAGATCTTCCAGCTCCCACGACACCCTGGTCAGTCGAGACACCAACCTTCGATCCGCCTGTCTCCAGAGCCCCGAGATCCTAGGTCTCTGAAGGCGAGCCAAACTCTTAGGCCGTGCCTTTGGCATGTCAGATAACGGCCAGTTGTGAAACCCTGACAGCGGGTCCCATTCCCACAAAGAACCGAATTCAGCGTGTAATTTCAGGTCAGGGTCTTCAAAAGAACCCTGAAAGGGAAAAATAAAGATATTAAGGTGGAACTAGAGCTGTTTCTAAAGATGCAAGCAAAGGAGTTAACGTTTAGCGCCATCTTGACTAAGCTCTGCTCAAAACTGCTATGTTACAACAGTATACCAATAAAAACAAGTTTTGACCTAGTGATGGGATTTAATTCAGATCAGCCGATTGCACCATCTGTGTGCAAGCAGTGTTGCTCTAAGTTTCAAAGAGCTTTACACTAATTGATGTTTCACCAGTCAATACAATACCACAACTATGCTTTACACCCTCCGTTATAATTCTGCCCTGCGTTATTTTTTATCAGCAAAATCAAATTTTACAGTTGTAAGGATATTATCTCAAAGTAACAGGCATTAAACAATTTAAGTGCTGACCCAACACACACAAAAGATGCTGGTGAACGCAGCAGGCCAGGCGGCATCTATAGGAAGAAGTACAGTCGACGTATCGGGCTGGGACCCTTCGTCAGGACTAACTGAAAGAAGAGGTAGTAAGAGATTTGAAAGTGGGAGGGGGAGATGCAAACTGATAGAAGAAGACAGGAGGGGAGGGGTGGATCAAAGAGCAGGAGAGGGGAAAGGATCATGGAACGGGAAGCCTGAGGAGAAAGCGGGGAGGGGAGCCCAGAGGGTGGAGAAAAGGGGGAAAAAATATATAAAATAAATAAATAAGGGATGGGGTGTGAAGGGGAGGAGGGGCATTAACAGAAGTCAATATTCATGCCATCAGGTTTCACCCTGCCCTCAAGTTTACCTGGTCCATTTTCAACACCTCCCTCCCCTTTCTAGATCTTTCTGTCTCTATCTCTGGAGACAACTAATCTACTGATGTCTACCATAAGCCTACGGACTCTCACAGCTAACCGGACTATTCCTCTTCCCATCCTGTCTCTTGCAAAAATGCTATCCCTTTCTCGTAATTCCTCCGTCTTTGCTGCATCTGCTCTCAGGATGAGGCTTTTCATTCTAGGACGAAGGAGATGTCTTCCTTTTTTAGAGAAAGAGGCTTCCCTCCCTCCACCATCAACTCTGCTCTCAAACGCATCTCTCCCATTTCGTGCACATCTGCTCTCACCCCATCCTCCCGCCACCCCACTAGGAATAGGGTTCCCCTTGTCCTAACCTACCACCCCACCAGCCTCTGGGTCCAATATATAATTCTCCGTAACTTCCGCCACCTCCAACGGGATCCCACCACCAAGCACACCTTTCCCTTCCCCACCCCATCTGCTTTCTGCAGGGATCGCTCCCTACGCAACTCCCTTGTCCATTTGTCCCCCCACTCCCTTCCCACCAATCTCCCTCCCGGCACTTATCCTCGTAAACGGAACAAGTGCTACACTTGCCCTTACACTTCCTCCCTCACCACCATTCAGGGCCCCAGACAGTCCTTCCAGGTGAGGCGACACTTCACCTGTGAGTCCGCTGGGGTGATATACTGTATCCAGTGCTCCCGGTGCAGCCTCCATATGTAGGCGAGACCCAACGCAGGCTGAGAGACCATTTTGCTGAACACCTACGCTGTGCCCGCCAGAGAAAGCAAGATTTCCCAGTGGCCACACATTTTAATTCCACATCTCATTCATAGTCATAGTCATACTTTATTGATCCCGGGGGAAATTGGTTTTCATTACAATTGCACCAAAAATAATAAATAGTAGTAGAACCATAAATAGTTAAATACTAGTATGTAAATTATGCCAGTAAATTATGAAATAAGTCCAGGACCGGCCTATTGGCTCAGGGTGTCTGACCCTCCAAGGGAGGAGTTGTAAAGTTTGATGGCCACAGGCAGGAATGACTTCCTATGACGCTCTGTGCTGCATCTCGGTGGAATGAGTCTCTGGCTGAATGTACTCCTGTGCCCAACCAGTACATTATGTAGAGGATGGGAAACATTGACCAAGGTGGCATGCAACTTAGACAGCATCCTCTTTTCAGACACAACCGTGAGAGAGTCCAGTTCCATCCCCACAACATCACTGGCCTTATGGATGAGTTTGTTGATTCTGTTGGTGTCTGCTACCCTCAGCCTGCTGCCCCAGCATACAACAGCAAACATGATAGCACTGGCCACCACAGACTTGTAGAACATCCTCAGCATCGTCCGGCAGATGTTAAAGGACCTCAGTCTCCTCAGGAAATAGAGACGGTTCTGACCCTTCTTGTAGACAGCCTCAGTGTTCTTTGACCAGTCCAGTTTATTGTCAATTCGTATCCCCAGGTATTTGTAATCCTCCACCATGTCCACACTGACCCCCTGGATGGAAACAGGGATCACCGGTACCTTAGATCTCCTCAGGTCTACCACCAGCTCCTTAGTCTTTTTCACATTAAGCTGCAGATAATTCTGCTCACACCATGTGACAAAGTTTCCTACCGTAGCCCTGTACTCAGCCTCATCTCCCTTGCTGATGCATCCAACTATGGCAGAGTCATCCGAAAACTTCTGAAGATGACAAGACTCTGTGCAGTAGTTGAAGTCCGAGGTGTAAATGGTGAAGAGAAAAGGAGACAAGACAGTCCCCTGTGGAGCCCTGGTGTTGCTGATCACTCTGTTGGATGCACATTTTTGCAAGCACACGTACTGTGGTCTGCCAGTCAGGTAATCAAGAATCCATGATACCAGGAAAGCATCCACCTGCATCGCTGTCAGCTTCTCCCCCAGCAGAGCAGGGCGGATGGTGTTGAACGCACTGGAGAGGTCAAAAAACATGACCCTCACAGTGCTCGCTGGCTTGTCCAGGTGGGCGTAGACACGGTTCAGCAGGTAGACGATGGCATCCTCAACTCTTAGTTGGGGCTGGTAGGCGAACTGGAGGGGATCTAAGTGTGGCCTGACCATAGGCCGCAGCAGCTCCAGAACAAGTCTCTCCAGGGTCTTCATGATGTGGGAGGCCAATGCCACCGGTCTGTAGTCATTGAGCCCGCTGGGGCGCGGCGTCTTCGGCACAGGGACGAGGCAGGACGTCTTCCACAGTACAGGAACCCTCCGGAGCCTCAGGCTCAGGTTGAAGACATGGCGAAGTACTCCACATAGCTGAGGGGGGCAGGCTTTGAGCACCCTGGTACTGACACCATCCGGTCCTGCAGCCTTGCTTGGGTTGAGACGTTTCAACTGTCTTCTCACCTGTTCAGCTGTGAAGCCCACCGTGGTGGTTTCATGTGGGGAAGGGGTATAGTCATTAGAGCAGGGTGGGGGACTGTGAGGAGGGGTAGGAGGGGAGAGTGGAATATGTGTTGGTTGGGGGCCGCCAACAGATTGCTCATGTGGGGGATGGGCAGGGGCCACAATGTCAAATCTGTTAAAGAACAGGTTAAGTTCATTGGCCCTGTCCACACTGCCTTCAGCTCCTCTGTTGCTAGTTTGCCAGAACC